>NC_069138.1:55852084-56152084 GCF_026914265.1 Mya arenaria
GTGACGTCCAGCTGGCTTTGACACTGGCTTTGTGACTGCCTTAAATGTATATCAGTATTAGTTAGCAGACTTACTGGAGACCGTCTGTAAATGGCTTTCTTTTTTGGTCAGTTGCACAAACATCATTGTATGAGGTTAGCAGGCTTTGATACCAGTTCTGCAAATGCCTATAAATGTTCAGCATTAAAAGAGCATACAAGAATAATCTTACTCTGAATGTGATTTCAGGAGCTATATAATCATATAAATAAATTTTAATTTATAACAGGTTTAGTTTTCACATGCTTTTAAAGTGGCTGAGTTTTGACAAGCTATGTGGAAACAAATTCAGAGATTACCTTTTTAGACAGGCATTGCCTGCGACTCTGACTTTCACAACTGGACTCAATATTCCTTGGTAAATACATTTTAATTCCAATATTGATATAATTATTTTCAAATGGTTAAACTGAGTAACATCCATACCTGTTGCACCGATGAAAGGTGAATTTCATTCTTTACAACCTGCTGCACCTAAAATATAAAAATGGAAGACGGACTTGTATTATCTACCGGGGAGGAATGACAGGTGAAATACTTTTCGGCCTTGCTTGAGATTTCAGATTGTTATTAGAGGTTTTTTTTGACATTTCTTCATTTATGGCAAGCACTAGTGTGAGAATTATGGCTTTTTCATTCAAAATTCTAATTCCATGACTGCTCACCTTATTTTCCTCAGCCTGTGCCAAATGTCATCAGTGATAAAAAAATAAAATGTTGACTTAATATAGTGTTTTAGCTAAAGCAGAATGGAAGGGCGGCCCGCCCTGCCCTTTTTTTACTCCGCCCTGTTGCCCCTTTTTACACGCCCTGTCATATTTTTCCCGCCCCCTTGCGCCCTTTTGGCCATTCAGATCGTTGTTTATCACAAAGTTACACCCTAAAAGTATTTCATTGGTCAATGTCGCTGTCTGATTAACGGTAATTCACGCTTATAATCAGGGTGCTAATTGCTGTTCATTATGACACATTATTCCTTGTCTGAGACATCGAAGTTGTACCTCTAAATGTCGACCTTTGATGCCGATGTTGTTACAAATTTAATTAATTTAGCCATTTAATCTCCTAATCACATAATAGGGTCGTATATAATCCAATTATCGAAACGTCCCATTTTAACCAATCAGAGAAGACACTGGTCAAATGATAAAAAGTTTGTAAAATTGCAATAGATAAAGCGAAGAATTAATGAAAAATGTTGTCAAGCATTAGTAAACAATTGATACTTGCAGTGTAAAAACAAGGCACACTTTTTAGAACAGTGTTTCGTTTGAAGCAGACGGTCATTGAAAAACAGACGGTGGCGCTAAGAAAACCAAATATTTGACTTCATGACCAATATTTGATAGTTTTTGTGTTGAATGATCATAATGGATATTTTTGTTATCTCAAATCTTTTTTATTTGCTTTATATAGCGTTTACTTGTGGTATTTTCCTCATTTGTTCAATGTACAAAAGTAGAAGATTCGGCGAGTCACCGCCATTTTGTCAGAACATTTTTCGGAGTTTATTTCTCAATTTTCTAGTTCTATTATTAAGTATTAGTGAGTTTTTCATGAAGGATAGAGACTTTAAATGTCATTTTGTTTTAAAATGTCAGCATATTGAAATTTATTTAACCAAAGACAAGTAAACAACAGCAAAGCTGAATGTGACATTCGTACCCTATCCTGATCGTACCAAAACAAGATTCGCCCTCTGCACTTAAATGTTTTTAACAGCTCATATTTAAGGCCATTCTGATTTTTTCTAATGGTATTTTTTTTTAATGTCTTTGTTTTTATTTTCGACGCTTTTTGGAGGTAAACTTTACATTGCAAAAAGGAGACTCAAGTCAAGTACACTTTTGATAGGCCAAAACCCCCCACTTTTTTTAACATTCCATCTAGTTAAAGCAATCAAATTAAATCTGAATTTAAAGTTTTGTGGCATGGCACAATATTTATTTCAAGTTTTACAATAAGTATCCTTAAAGTCTCCCCACTTCTCCCTAATTTGACTGGCTAGAGAAGTGGCTTCTCCCCCAAAAAACCGCCTTGTGAGAGCCCTGGTGACAACAACCCAAGATGGTAAAGAAAGTGTCTGAAGTGAAAATGAACAAGAAAGAATTAAGAGTATTCTGTTGGGATATTACTACAATGTGTGCATGAACATGCATGTACTTTGATAAGGTACATGGTCGTTTTACAATTATACAAAGCTAATATTGTACGCATTGTTTTCCCATTCAAGAAAACACCATGCCCCTATTTGGGCCCACCCTGCCCTTTTTTTGGCCCACCCTGCTTTGGCCCACCCTGCCCTTTTTAATTCCTGGCTAAAACACTACTTAATAACCAAACATTGACAAATGAAATTGTATTAATAAATATGTTAATTATGTATGAAAAAAGTTCGACTAAAAAAACAAGTAAAGTTTACAACTGTCAAATCAGGACAAACATAAAACAGTGGAAATCCTACTGATCCAATTTGGCTCAACAATATACAAAACTTAAACTTTCCCCACCCACCTTCCATTTATCTAATGTCAACCATAATATTATATAAGTAAACTCGAACTCATAGAAATTACCCCAAACATTTTTAATAATCTCATATAACTCTATTATTAAATTTATATGTGATAAATTAGCATAAAAAGTACCAGTGAACACAATTTAGCAGACTTCTTAAGAACATTCGTTCTTGACATGGAGGCTGCCATCTTGGATACTGGGAGAAGTAAGAATATTAAAATATAAAATTAATCGTCTCAATTTTGAGAAAGTGCTTTATTTTTTCCCCAAAATAGTTAAAAAATCTTTTTTTAAGATATCACTGATCATTAATAATAAAAATACTGATGATTTTCTGTACAATATATATTTTTTAATAACTTATCCCTGTAGAGCAAAATGTCACTACAAAGGCACTTGATTAATTCGGTCCAAAAGGTGAGATTAAAGAAGAATGGAAAGTAAATTTTGTAATTTGGGGTTGTTTCTAAAGATGATTTATCAAAATCGTTCAACATACATGAATGACATTGATTATTTACGATTATCTTAACTCAGTTGCTGACCCTGGCAAACATACAGTAGGGGTTTCTCCAGATGTGTATTACCTTATACGTTACAATAGGTCCCCCATGCCTTCTAATGTGGAGTTAATGTGGCAGATTTCTCAGGAACTGGGCATGCAGGGTTGGCTGGACTGTTTTTGTTCTTTAGGTGTCTGACGCAACGTGACCCTCAACGCACCTCGATCTGACGTAATTGCTCCACCCCCTCTCTAATTTTCATAATATTCAGCCATCCATATAGTTCTTCGCAAACACGCCATAATCGGCCATTTTAAGCAAGTTCAGGCAGCATCGCAACTTTTAGAACATACATACATGTAGTATCAGCAGATTATACTGCGTCAGCAGATTATCTTGCTTGGCAAACTCAAAAAAGAAATGATGACACATTATATAATCTAAGGACACTCTGCGAGCACTAATTGTATCGTCTGGATCTGTTTAAGTTTTGAATTCCCTTTAAATTTGAAAAAGAGTACCTTTTTATTTTGACAGTTTACATCTTTAAATAGTATTAAGTACCAGAAAATTGTTCGTTGAAGTTTATTTAGTGTAAACATCCAAAAATATAACAGCCAAATTTTAAGTAAGGAAGTGTAGATCCACAGCTCAAATCGATTGATGATACAGAACCCAAATCTATATACTATATTCCCAGTGTGATGCCCGGTTAAAAGATAGAAAAGAAATTGGTTACCAGTAGTTCATTCTTTTATAAAATATATTTATTTTTGCAGGCATACAGAAGACTGCCTTTGTTGCCTATGGTATCCAAACAAAATAGGCCAGTCCACAATACTGCTACCTTGACCAGTGATGAATTCAGCAGGTTTCCTGTGCCACCCACAGACAGTCTTCCAGAAGATGTGAAAGCTAGAATTTCAGAAGTCACAGAAAAGGTCAGTTTATATTATTATTATTATTATTATTTTAGAGCATGAGAATGTAGTTAATACTTAAAGCTGCACTCTCACAGATATACCATTTTTACATCTTTTTTATTTTTTGTCTTGGAAAGAGCAAATTTATGCGTAAATATCTGCAAACCAATGATATAAGATTGCTGACAAAAAATCAAATCATAGATTTTCATATTTCCGTTCGAAAATTAATGTTTTATGACTTAAATTGTACTAACGGTTTAAGAAAAATGCATAAAACATCAATTTTTATGCCCCCGAAGGTGGGCATATTAAAATCGCACCGTCTGTCCGTCCGTCCGTCCCTCCATCCGTCCGTCCGGCTCTGTAACTTTCCCTTGTGTGGACAGATTTTAAAATTACTTGCCACATGTGTTCCACATACCAAGACGACGTGTGGCGTGCAAGACTCGTGTCCCTACCTCAAAGGTCAAGGTCACACTTAGTGTTTATTCACAATGGAGTGCTGCATATAAGGACATAGAGTATAGGTTGTCGTGTCCGGGCTGTAACTTTCTCTTGTATGGACAGATTTTAAAATAACTTGCCACATGTGTTCCACATACCAGGACGACGTGTCGCCTGCAAGACCCGTGTCCCTACCTCAAAGGTCAAGGTCACACTTAGTGTTTATTCACAATGGAGTGCTGCATATAAGGACATAGAGTATAGGTTGTCGTGTCCGGGCTGTAACTTTCCCTTGTATGGACAGATTTTAAAATAACTTGCCACATGTGTTCCACATACCAAGACGATGTGTCGCGTGCAAAACCCATGTCCCTACCTCAAAGGTCAAGGTCACACTTAGTGTTTATTCACAATGGAGTGCTGCATATAAGGACATAGAGTGTAGGTTGTCGTGTCCGGGCTGTAACTTTCTCTTGTATGGACAGATTTTAAAATAACTTGCTACATGTGTTCCACATACCAAGACGACATGTCGCGTGCAAGACCCGTGTCCCTACCTCAAAGGTCAAGGTCACACTTAGTGTTTATTTACAATGGAGTGCTGCATATAAGGACATAGAGTGTAGGTTGTCGTGTCTGGGCTGTAACTTTCTCTTGTATGGACAGATTTTAAAATAACTTGCTACATGTGTTCCACATACCAAGACGACGTGTCGCGTGCAAGACCCGTGTCCCTACCTCAAAGGTCAAGGTCACACTTAGTCTTTATTTACAATGTAGTGCTGCATATAAGGACATAGAGTATAGGTTGTCATGTCCGGGCTGTAACTTTCCCTTGTATGGACAGATTTTAAAATAACTTGCCACATGTGTTCCACATACCAAGACGATGTGTCGCGTGCAAGACCCGTGTCCCTACCTTAAAGGTCAAGGTCACACTTAGTGTTTATTCACAATGGAGTGCTGCATATAAGGACATAAGAGTATAGGTTGTCGTGTCCGGGCTGTAACTTTCCCTTGTATGGACAGATTTTAAAATAACTTGCCACATGTGTTCCACATACCAAGACGACGTGTCGCGTGCAAGACCCGTGTCCCTACCTCAAAGGTCAAGGTCACACTTAGTGTTTATTCACAATGGAGTGCTGCATACAAGGACATAGAGTATAGGTTGTCGTGTCCGGGCTGTAACTTTCTCTTGTATGGACAGATTTTAAAATAACTAGCCAAATGTGTTCCACATACCAAGACGACGTGTCGTGTGCAAGACCCATGTCCCTACCTCTAAGGTGAAAGATACACTAAGTGTTTATTCACAATGGAGTGCTGCATATAAGGACATAGAGTATAGGTTGTCGTGTCCGGGCTGTAACTTTCCCTTGTATGGACAGATTTTAAAATAACTTGCCACATGTGTTCCACATACCAAGGGAATTCTGAATATAAGGACAGAACAGTGTAGGTTGTCAAGTATAGGTGGTATTTTTTTATGTTCAGAGGCAATTTAAAATAACTTGCCATATGTATTTGACACGTAAAGGCAAGATCAACTTTTCATGTACTGACCTTGTTCGTAGGTCAATGTCACATTCGGGGGCATTCGTCACATACTGTGACAGCTCTTGTTGAACTTAAATTTGTAGTAATGTGAATTAGACTATAGGTTGATATTACTTATGGTTTGCATTGTCTAAATGTATTCAGTTGTACTGTGATGCTTGTCGAGAATAAATGTGTGTAAAGCTTATGAAATCTTAAATTATTACAAAATATAAAAATCTGCGATCTATTTTTTTGTCAGCAGTCTTATATAACTGGTTTCCATGGATTTTCCCCAAAAATGGCTCGTTCCAAGACAAAAAAAAAAAAAGTTGTCAAAACATTCAATTTGTGAGAGAGCAGCTTTTAAGATTGATCACATTTTTTCTTGCATTTATGCAGTATGAATGCAGAAGTGCTCACAAGCAAGTTCCATGAAGTGCACTAGCCTTATCGCTAATTGCTGCAGTTGGATTCTTTGATGTAAGAATTTGTTCGACAAGCTATAAATGTCAACATGTTTTTTATTTTCTTTCAGTCAGGGTTCACCCCGAATGTATTTTCCACCCTTTCATATCGACCTGCAGAGTTTAGGGCTTTCTTCAACTACTATGATATTGTTATGGAAGACAGAGGTATTGAACAACAGGTTTGAGGTTTATTCATTTTTTGTAGTTAATAAGTCTTTAGATTTAAAAGTTACTTCATGAAGAATACTTATATTTATTCATTATTACATTCTACATTAAACAAATCAAGCTTTAAAGGTATTGTTTCTTGTGGCATCTTAGAATTCATGCAAATAATGGTTTTAAAGAGGGATGGGAACAAGATCATTATTTTCAGCTTAAACAATATTATTATGTTTCATTTTGGCTTAAAGGGACTTGCTCATGTTTTGTTAAATGCACTATCATTAACACGAAATAGAATCTGGAAAATTATTAGGAGTGTCAAAAATAAGATGCTGACTGCTGGATCCCTTTAACAAATGTTGATATCTGCTCAAAAATTGTCTTTGAATAACGTAACTAGCAATTCAGTAAATTTTTGTAGTGTGATTGATTGATGGATATTATTATAAGATGTATTAGATAAAGGTTAAAATACACATCAGCTATTGTGTAAGTCCTTGTGACTTTTTTCTTGACTGTACAGGCAGTGGTTAAGAATTTTTGTTAATACTTAAATTGTTGTTGTTTTCTGCAATTTCAGTATCAAAGAGTACTATTTATAAAATAAGCTTTCAGATGCATTGGTGGGAAAATTTTAGTCCAAAAATCATGAGCAGGTCCCTTTAAGGTTGTCAGAAATAAGTATAAAAAATGAAGACAGCAGCATAAAAAGGAATTTATATTGTTCTTTTACATGATAACAAGTTTTGTTGATAGGAAATATATATTGAAAACACAATTTAATGAGTATACATGCACGTTTTTACTAAACCATTTTTATAATTTCACAGGAAGCCTGACAATGGCAGACAAAGAAATGATAGTGGTTGTAACCTCGGCAGAAAACAAATGTCTATATTGTATCATTGCTCACAGTGCCCTGCATAGAATCTACTCCAAACAGCCTGAACTGGCAGATCAGGTGAGAAATTAATGGCTGTACTGTGTCATTGCTCACAGCACACTGCACATTATATACTCTACTATACTCAACTAGCAGATCAGGTGACTTGAGTGAGGAATCAAATGTCTGTATTGAATCATTTGCCCACAGTGCCCTTCATAGAATCTACTCCAAACAGCCTGAAATGGCAAATCAGGTGAGGAATCAAATGTCTGTATTGAATCATTGCTCACAGTGCCCTGCATAGAATATACTCCAAACAGCCTGAATTGGCAAAGCAGGTGAGGAATCAAATGTCTGTATTGAATCATTGCTCACAGCGCCCTGCATAGAATCTACTCCAAACAGCCTGAATTGGCAGATCAGGTGAGGAATCAAATGTCTGTATTGAATCATTGCTCACTGTGAGCCTTGCATAGAATCTACTCCAAACAGCCTGAACTAGCAGATCAGGTGAGGAATCAAATGACTGTATCACTGAATCACTGCTCGCATGCCCTGCATAGAATATACTCCAAACAGCCTGAACTGGCAAATCAGTGGCAGATCAGGTGAGGAATCAGATGTCTGTATTGAATCATTGCTCACTGTGCGCCCTGCATAGAATCTACTCCAAACAGCCTGAACTGGCAGATCAGGTGAGGAATCAAATGTCTCTATTGAATCATTTGCCCACAGTGCCCTGCATAGAATCTACTCCAAACAGCCTGAACGGGCAGATCAGGTGAGGAACCAAATGTCTCTATTGAATCATTGCTCACAGTGCTCTACATAGAATCTACTCCAAACAGCCTGAATTGGCAGGTCAGGTGAGGATACACATGTATGTACTGTATCATCATCATAGCGCCCTGCATAGAATACCATGGTACACTCCAAACAGCTACAACTGAGGAAACAAATGTTTGAACTGCATAATATGCTCACAGCACACTGCACAGAATAAACTCCAATTATCCGCAGCTGACAGATTAGGTATGGCCTAAACCAAATGGGTATGGCGTAAGATTTACTCATCCTTTTTTTATCAGTTTCTGTATACAAAAAATGAACAAAAATTCAAAGAAAGTATAAATTTCTTAAGAATTCAGGAAAATATGCTATATAGTAAAATTCTATTAGAATATTTAATATTATACTATTAGTTCCTAACAAATACCAAAAATAAGAACTTTCAATGGCATTATTTTTGCATATTTGCTGAAATTCTTAGCTAAAATTTTATTTTTAAAATGCTGGATGAAACAATGATGAAAAACACACAGTAAATGCTTTGTAAGTATGAGATGGTCATCCTTGATCAATACTTCTTCCTATAACTGTTCTTGTTTGATGCTCTTTCAGCTTTCTGCAAACTGGCGTACAGCAGATATAGACAATAGACAGAGGGCTATTCTAGAGTTTGCCTTAGATCTGTGCCACTGTAGACCGCTCACAGAGGTATACTTAGTCTATTTTATGGAATGCCCGGACTCTGTTTCAAAAAGATATCCAAGTCGTAAACCTGACGCTGCATAGGAGCGCTCAGATACACCGGTAAAGTTAAAGGCAGAATCTATGCAATAGATGTCCTAGCAATAATTTTATTGAAGCATAGTTAACACCAAAAACGGGGTTATGCCTGGAAATTTACAATCTTTATTGAAAAATGCCCTGTGTTGCAGTTTTACATTTGACTTTATTGTCAGCCTTCCTGTGGTTCAAATTATTTATCAATTATTATTTTTGATTATTATTAAGTTTCTACGTTTTGAGATTTAAGTCTGTTTTCATGTCCAAATTAAATATTCACGCACATAGGACATGGTTTTAAAGATGATATAAGATTGATAAACCATGTGGTGTTTTTCTGAAAAACTACAATTAACTGTCATTTTATATCCTTTTAGGCAAATGATAAAAAGAACAGTTGTTTGTTTCACTGTAAGATCACAATAAATTTCACTTAGTAAATGTTTCACTCATGAAATATATAGCTTTTGGTGCTCCCGTTGTGATATATATTGAAACAAACAGTACAGGAATTGTTGCGCCACTGTTGAAATATAATTTTCGGTGCTCACACGGTGAAATATATTACTATCTTACACTGAAACAAACAAAAATTTTATTATCGTCTATGTTTTTACTTCAGGAACACTTTACAAAGCTGGAGGCTCATGGACTTACCCAAGACGATGCCTGGGACATCGGCTCAGTTGTAGGGCTATTTGCTTTGTCAAACAGAATGGCGTTTCTTACAAACATGAAACCAAATAAAGAGTTTTACCTGATGGGCAGAGTGAAAAAAGAGAAAAAATGATTGTAGAGAGTTTGCCAATTGTCATTTGATTTTATTGTTCAGGATTATGCGTAGACTCAATAGTGTCTAATCAGGTTTTAACTACATTTACATGTATATTATGATTGATCATTATATATAGGATACATATTTATATATATGAATTATATACTTCAATGTTATAATCAGACTAACTTGAAATGCCTTTAAGTCATTTTGTGTGGGAGCGTGTCAAGATATGGAACAATTTTTTACTTATTTGGCTTTTGAAAAGCCTGTTAGAGCTTGCTTGTTGGTTTTGATTCCTGTACTTTTAGGTCTTGGTTAAAATTTTAGGCTACTTGGCCTGACCCTGTAGTTGAAACTGTTGTATTGAAAATTTTGTCTTGTTTTTTTCATGACTTTGTTAGTAAATGCAAGTTCTCTGATCAGTTTCTTAAGAACTCGCACATTGAATGTTCCTGCCTAACAGAATGAGGCTCCTTACAAGGATGTATTCATGATTCCAATTACACGTCAACGAGAGTGATAAATGTTATGTTGTAGAGACTTGTTTCAAAATTGTTGTACGGTAAAATAAACAAGTTTAAACTATTTTATTACAAGTATTTTGGTGTTTGTATTGGTATTTAATTGTTAATGTACATAACACATGCTCAGTCATGTTTAATCAAGCAAAATTGTTGTAAATACTCATGGACTATATCTGTAGGAAGTTAATCACTCCCTCTTTTAATCCAACTAGGTACAGTTTTGAAGTATAAATAAAATACAAAACATATTTATTTTTAAACATTTATAAGTAGGAATCTAAGTAATGAAATAAAACAAGCAAGGAAAACAAAGAGATCTATTTTTTCCTTCTTTAACATGATCCTCTTCTTTTTTAGTCCAGGTTGTTAACCTATATTTACCAATGAGGAATTTTGCCAGGTTTTAATTGAAATCAGAAGGACTATTGAATGTTCAAATAAAAAATAGTTTAATGTTATATAGATCAGGGAAACAATCCTTACATTAATATGTAAAAAAATGTTATGATATATGTTGATGATATGATTATCTCCAAACCAAATTTCTTTAACCATCCACATGTCCAGGTAGCATGTTGGGGTATTATTCATAGCAGTGATATATCTTTGGGTATGTTATAAATTGATGTTAATTATAGTGTTTTCACTACAATTGATGTTGATTAAGATATCTTGTGATACTTCAGAAAGAATTATTGTGATTGTGTATTTTACGAAAATATCAGATTTTTTTAATCTATAGTTACATGGAAATAAATTATATTTTTCCTTCATTGTATGTGTTCAATTAAAGAAGTGTGTTGAAAAGTGCGCTATTCTTATCCTGCTTATTTACAAAAAAATGTATACTCTTAAGAGCCTTCTCATAGTATTGTGCTGGTCCTTCAATTATCATATTTACTGTCTGTTTAAAATCAAAGGTTGAATAAGGTAACATTTAAAGTTAATGTCACACTGTAGAAAAGTATTACTTTGAAAGTAAGGGTATTAATAAGTTAAAATTCAGCTATTTTAACTGACAATCTTATTAAGAACCATGGGCCGTACTTATTTGTGCAGGGAAGAACAGGGGGCACACCCTCAGACCAAGAGTCAGATACGCTAACCATGTGACCATAGCTACCATTGAACGCAACTTCCACATATCTTATTGCATCTTTTTTAACTTTGATCATAAGACTGGGTTATGTCTTTATTGGGTCTCCTTAAAATAGCACTGCAAGCGAATACTGGTAGGTACGCTACTTTTCACAGTTGATAAAGAGTCACTATTCAGCAACTGTTTTCTGCTTTTACTGTCACTACTTAAACAAGTAAGAAGTTTCTTGTGAATATCTTGAATGTTTTTTGAGTTATATGCCTATAGCTTAGGTAAGATATTTTGCAGGCCTTTTTCATGACATAAAGGGGCACTGCCTGACAAAACCAGAATTAGTTCAATGATCAATTGGATCCTACAGAGTTATGGCCCTTGATCTTTTGTATCTCTGCACATGGACAGGTGTATATGCTCTGCATCATGTCTCCCTTGTTTACCAATATAAAAACAAAACTAAAGTAATAAATCATGATACATTTATTAATCTTTACAATCATCAATGTATAAGAAGTTCATTACAAAAAAACAACAATATAAAACAACGCCCTTCAAGAATAGTCATCATCATCCTCTGTCCCATCCCCATGTTGTGAGGCTGTATTAACTGGCTGGTGTTGCTGCATTACTTGCTGCAGTTGTTGCCACTCTTGTTGCTCCTTCTGGGCTTGCTCTTGTCGGGCCTGGGAGCAAATAAATCATACAATGGTAAAATTAGGCTAAAACTTGTTAGGCAAGAAAAAATGGCAAGTTGACATGTTATGTATACAATACATGTACTTACTATGCTGAACAAATGCAAAGGTCATACAAACCACACAATGTTGCTGGTATTTTCACAGACAAAATCTGATTTTAAACCAGTGTGGAGTTTAAGCACCTGGTGACCCAGATTTCAGATTTCAAGCACCTTAGTGCCTGATCACTAAAAGTTTCAAAAGGCCTGCAGAAAGCCCTGACACATAACCAACAAGTGGATGCTCTGTTTTTATCAATTAAAGGGCAAAATATGACAACTTTTACAGCCAGAGTTATGAGCCTTTTTACAAATGTGCATTATGTCACTGGTGATATGTACACTAAGTTTCATGTGAAAAATTTAATTCATCAACAGGGTTATACTCACTAACAATATTTTAAGACAATCAATGGTCATAACTGGACAATGATTAATGCGCATTGCGGCATATGCATGTTGTTAACAAGTTTTATGGTCATATCTTGAAAAAAGATTCAGTTATATTTAATTTTAATTTTAATAATTTTGAACACTATTGAGTTAAAGTCAAAGTGTTTGCAATCCAACAAGCCTACAATACTTTTTTCTTGACTAGGTAAACATTGCAAACTATTGATTGACACCATGAAATGACATAACTAAGGTACTTTATTTGTCAAGAAATACCTGAGCAAAGAGCTCCTGTTGTTGCCTGACCAGTTCCTCCTCAGGAATGCCTAGGTTTTCAAGGCGCGAGCTTCCCCTCCGTCTCTTGGCGGCCACAGCCTTGGCTTCCTTCAACACCTCTGTAGCATCCTCCTTGTATGCGCCAAATCCTAGACTGTCGAGGGCTAAGAGAGAGATCAGTCCTTTTTTAGTGGTACACATGAGAGATAGTGAACTAAGTATTTAAAGGATACCATTCTTTAATATGAAATCTGTAACAGCCAAGGCCAGGGACTGCATAAAGTCAAGTTTAGTGAGAACCCTGATTTAATAAAGTTTAATGTTTATTTAAATTTCTGCAATGATCTGTGTTATGTTCGTGCAATTAAATCTTATAATATCATAAATATGTTAAGTATAAACAAAATCTACATCACAGAGCAAAAAAGCTGTACCTGCAAGAACATGTTCTGGTGATATCGTTTTCTTGAGCTGTTTATTGCAGATATCATTTGCTTCTGTAGACACAAGGTGGATAAACTCTGTACAGCAGTTGAGAATTAGTTCTCTTGAGTCGTTCGCCACTCGAACATTGGGTATTACTTCCTTAATCATCTTGTTCAAGGAAGCCCGAGGAATACTAAGATCATCGTCATCTCGATTGTCTCCCATGATGTTTAATTGTGATCTCACATGTATATAATGGGAATATTGTGAATACAACAAGGGCTTGGTAAAACGTCAACTGTATCTAGCATCTACAGCATTGTCAGTGTGTGAAGAAAAATTAATCTGAAAATGAAAATCATTTTTTCATGAATCGAAATGGACCAATCAACTTTGTAGAATAAAACAAATTTCATTTCATAAACAATGATGTTTAAGAATATAGATTAATTGCCAAACTAGCCATAATTGATAATGATCAGTACAGTAAATGGGTTGTCAAGTGCATATTTATTGTAATATTTTGACATTTATGAACAAAATTTGTTGCAAGGATTCGAACCTAGGATAGTTCCGGTCAAAAATAGATGTTGTGAAAGTAAGATGTGTAAAATTAAACACAGAAGGACCAAAAAATTATTTTGCATTAGCGATAATTTTGGATAAACAGTGTTCAGAATAGCGGTGTTTAAATGTATGTGGAAATATAGTTATTTCTATAAGAATAAGTTGTTGTAACGTTATTATGTCTCTTTACTTCCACAGACACCAGAATGTATGATGCAGAACCAGATTTTTGGGCTGTTTATCACGTCATGGGATATAAGAATAAGACTAAGAGCTGTGAGAAAGTCAGCTGTGGATGTTTAAAATAAAAGACGATTAATATAGCGTTTCAGCCTTATTGTAATATCAATATCAAAAACAAAAATGTCATTATATTTGAAAATAAATGCAGTATACATACTTTTATTCTCTTAAGCACATTGAGGATACGCACATCTTGTATTTTTTCATTTTGTAATACATGGCAAATTTATATATAAGGGCAGTAACTACGATTGCAACAGGCTATCGGTTACGATTAACTAACTTGCTTGTCTATTGAAAATCTTTACCTTCATCACAGTCTGCTGACAATTTGAGTGCCAATATTCCCTATGGACTCATCAGTAAGAATGAGTGGATTTGTACATATACCTCCCTTTGCACAAAACTCGAGTGTCATTAGTGTTGTGATCAGGTGTGTATCACATGGTCCGGGAGGTGGGGGCGCTGCGAACAGAGTCAATATGCATCTATTAGTCGATGGGCCGTACTTACAAATATGACTCATTCTGGTTATCCGGGGTTTCAAGACTTTTCCTAAAATATTTGTTTATGCGTACATGTACCTGCAGTTATGTTTACCATTCCTTGGTGTAGTCATCGACGAAGCTCCGCCGAGCTGGGATCGAACCGCTACGCAACTTACCGATCGGCCGTCGCCATCCAAACGCTAAGCCCGGTTTAATATTGGTGATCCTCACGCAAAACAAAGAAATTTTGTCAATGGAAAAACAACAAGGATAAGGTTTAATAAGCCGTAACTGTGTTTAAGTTCATTTCTCGGTCACCAGAGAGTGAGGTAATGTGACTTACTCAAGCTTTTTGATAATAATAAGAAACTCCTGGCTAATATTAGCAGACGAGTTGTAATAATCCAAAGGTAATACAGGGACAAGCCCAGTAGCCTAATATGTAATCAATACATGTCTAGTCCAAAAAACACTTACAAACAGCAGACACATGGAAGACCCCCCCCCCCCCAAAAAAAAAAGAAAAAAGAAGAAAAAAAGAGCATTTATCGCAATTAAAAAATGCAACAAAACCGAAAGTTACTTTTAGTATAATCTATATTTAGCGCACATGTACAACGTCACTCCGAAATTTGCATATCACGTGTCTTACTGAATACCTAATGATTTAATTGCATTTTTAAACTAAGACGTTTTGGTTTTGAATTGTTTTCCCGTTTATGCATCTGAATACACTTATTTTATCATTATTTTACTCTTTGATATTGAAATTGCAGAAAAATATTGTTATAGTATAAAAAAGTATGTTGGTTTTAGTGGGGTGTGAACCCACGCCGGTAAAGTCAAGAAAAAGGTAACCAAAGTGAACCAACACCAAACGTTTTGGTTTTGAATTGTTTTCCCGTTAATGCATCTGAATACACTTAATTTATCATTATTTTACTCTTTGATATTGAAATTGCAGAAAAATATTGTTATAGTATAAAAAAAAGTATGTTGGTTTTAGTGGGGTGTGAACCCACGCCGGTAAAGTCAAGAAAAAGGTAACCAAAGTGAACCAACACGAAAACCATAAGGCCAACACGCCTTCCTTAAACGCAACGGATATTTTGACATGTTAACCATACATTGATAACATCACGTGACAATGTTAATCAACCAATTTCTCAACAACAAAGCTGTTGACGCTTGTATGAAAATAGTTGTCTTCAAAAACGATAATTGAGCAAATATCAACATTTGCTGAAGGGTTCCATTTTTTGGTATCTTAGATTTGCCACACATAATTTCTTCATGTTTACACAAAAAAGTGCTTTTTACAAAAACATGAGCGAGAACCAATCTGCGATTTTTCACTAAATAACATTTGTATTTATCATTCGAAAAGACTTGCATGACATTTACTTTAGAAACAGAAGCTTAATTTCTTTATGTGAAATTCCATTTGAAAATATTCAGTATTTCTCTAGTTATTTCTCCAGACTATTCCTGCAACTGCCCAGGTACTGTGTGCAAAGCGCTATGCTCCACACACTTATCTAACTCATTAACACATAGCGATTCAGTGGTCCAGTTTGGATTTTCGTTGGTGTCCCCCCCCCCCACCCACCTCCCAAAAAAATAATTAAATAAATAATATAATAATAATATATTTACTAAACAATCGTGTGGACTCTGGAATCTACCAGACAATATATGGGACTCTATTATAGTTATATACTCACTTTTTTCTCTAATTGTTTAAGCATTTAACAAATTAAAAACTAATTAAAAGTGCATATACTTAAATAACAACGCAAAGAACCAGAGAAACAAACAACAACATTAATTTAATTCAACTTGTTTAATAGAATGAACTTGTTTGAAATTATTAAATACTAATGAAAATAGTTCTCGTTTATATACATTGGTAATTGTGAGGTAATAAATTAAGCTATCTATAAAGTTACCATCGAATAGGAAACCATAATAAATGAAATCTTTACTGTCATGCCGTGCATATATCAACTAAACATACACTTAACTATATCAAAATAATATAGCAACATGGTATGTCTATGTCAAAGTATTGTCTAGAACATGTTACGACCACCAAACGCAACAGCGAAATGAGCAACACACTTTAAACAACATTTATCAACTAACAGTTTTACTACCGTAGCTTCAACAACGTATATACGAGTAAATACCTAGACTAAAGAATAATGTCCAAAATCCTAAAGTTCACAATATATATTCACTGATCATTCTGGTAGTTTGAATGTCCACATAATTAAATGAAACATTGAACACACCATATGATCACTATCTAAATCTAACAAAAATTTCAGAAAATATAATACTCACAAAATGGTTCAATTAAATCCATGATTGTAGAAATGTCCCTAGCACTAAAAAAACTTTTACAGATTTATTTTTTTTACCCAAGGACCAATGATTAGAGAAATTTGCCATTATATGAATAATAAACACATCAAGGACGTTACCTCAAATACACACTTGGGTGTCACACACCCGAGTTCATCGTCCTGGCATGAACATATTCAGTATGTCAAACAAAAGGCATGGAAGAGAATACATTAATGAGGTCTAACAAATTCCTCTTCGACGGAAGATCATTACATTTATTTTATACAACCTTTATCAGACCCTTATTCGAGTACGCGGATGTCGCCTGGTACAATATCGCGCATGCGGAAGAAGAACTTGAGAAAATTCAACACGAGGCCGCTAGAATGATTTCTGATGCAACACGTCTTGTGCCCTTAAACAATCTATATCCGAAACTGCCCTAGAACCACTTAAGGACAGATCACGCACACAAAAGCTCACCATATTTTACTAGATGTTTCATTCAATGACCCCGCTCTACTCGTCGTCCATGATACCCTCCCGTGTCAGAGATACAACCACTTTTTACTTTCGGAACTCGGGTAATATCCGCAACTTGCCATGCAGATCAAAGCTGTTCAAAGCTGTTGTCCACCTCTTTTTCTTCCTTCTACTATATATCTTCGTAGAATGCCCTTCATGACGAAACTCGAACAGCCCCGTACCTTCCAGCTTTCAAACGCAATCTGAACAAAACCAATGCAATTGTTCCTCAGTTTTATTACGTTGGATATTGGAAGACCAACCAATTGGAAGAGTGTACACCAAGCAATGTCATGCTCTTTCAACGAGCATTATATAGCAGCCGGTCCATCTTGCCAGTGTCAGACACATACCACTTTTTCTTTCTCTGTCCACTTTACCGACAACACGAAAGCAAGAATACTTGACAAGCTACATACCCCAAGACCGATCACATTTCAACTCCTTTTCTCAGGCTCTAAAGATGCAAATGACCAAAGAAACTCGATGTGACCAAACATGTATCCAAGTGACTAACATATTTTTACTCATCATCAACAAAATTTGAACAGATTTGACATCTACCACCTACTTCTTGACATGTCATTTCTCTACTTTCCCAATCAGTCGTATTCGTCCGCTTAACATATCGTATTTGAAACCCTGTTACACGTCTATCATCTGCAATTTACTCTTATGCATAACTCATTACAATTTCCATTACGTACGATTCATAATGATTTACACTATATAAACACTTTAATACACGTACATAGCTTACACCAAATATTTTTTACGCTTTAAAAACAGCTTATTAAAACAACAGAAACGAGACATTGCATAAACTTTCTTCTCAGTTCTGTCATAACATTTCGAACAACATTATGCATTCTCATGAACGTAAGCTTACGTTTTTACTTGCACTATTTTGATTATGCTCAATGTTTGTATCATTTATCATGTATTGTTTATCTAAATAAATACTGTTTATACCAAATGAGCTGCTCTGGTCAAAAGCTCCTACACAACTGTCCCCAAACTGGTTTTGCAACAGGTGGACTATTTATTATAAAAGGAGATAATTGTTTCAAGTTAAAATTCATGTATTACTTATGACTCAACACCTCATTGAGCTACATAAAAATATGTACTTTCGATTTTCAAGTATGTAAACATATGTTTGCACAAATGTTTGAAACACTCGCTTTGTAAGTATTATGCGATTGAGATCACATGCGTGAGATTTTATAACAAAACAATAAACACTGTTCTACAATTATATCTACTTAGTGTAAAATAATGTGAAACAAACGGATGTTACTAAAATTGTTGAACATGTATTCGTTATGAAGCTATATCAATGTAGATCTGTATAATATTCCTTGAAAAAAGAAAATTAAGAGTAAACAAATGAAAGCATGCATTAAGTGTTGAAAGCATGTGATCTTCAAAGGAATGAAGGACAATTATAGCTTGATGTTAAACTCGTGTGACATTTTACAAATAGTGATTTGGCCCATTTTAAAGCATTAATAAACGGAGCGGTGACACTACTGGCAAAGCTTGTACGGGTTGTTGTTCATATGAATACATATTTATAAACTCGACTGACGATAAAGCAAAGATTCTCCAGAGAGTTGTCTACATAGGTATGAACTGACCAATGACACTATAGCGAAGATTACAAAGAGGTCCGTCCTAAATGTAGCAAGCTTCTCCAGGGTGTTGTCCGTATAGGCGTGAACTGGACAGTGACACTAAAGCAAAGATTTTCCACAGGTTTGTCTGTATAGTGTAAACTGAACAGTGACAAAATAGCAAAGATTCTCAAGAAAGTTGTCTACATAGGTATAAACTGACCAATGACACTATAGCGAAGATTCCAAAGAGATGCGTCCTAAATATAGCAAGCTTCTCCAGGATGTTGTCCGTATATGCGTGAACTGGACAGTGACGATATAGCAAATATTCTCCAGAGAGTTGTCTGTATAGTGTGACCGAAACAGTGACAACAAAGTGAACTGAACAGTGAAATTTAGCAAAGATTCTCAAGACATTTGTCTGTAACGGCGTGAACTAAACAGTGACACTTAAACAAAAATTCTCAAGAGAGTTGTCCGTACTGGCGTGGACTAAACAGTGATATTATCTCCGTATCATTGTGAACCAATGTTGGCGCCAGTACAAACTAATGTGAACTTATGAGCATAAAGTGAAAAATGACAATTTAGCAAAAAAACTTCTACGAACGTTTTTATGTATACTACCAATCGATCATGGATGCTCCACGAGTAGTCCCAGAAGGTAGAACCACTGCTCTCCTGACAGTTGTGGTTGTAACAGTTTGTTCTATCATCCTTCCAGTTGCTTGCCTATTATCCGAGGTAACAAAGCACGAACTGTCATTCTCAATTGTTTTCACATGGAACATATGCTGGTTTATTTTGAATGTCGCAGCCATAGGCATATTCTGCTATCTTGTGGTGAAAAGAAGTCATACGCATGTGATTCGAAGTGAGGAAATCGAGAGCAATATTCTGTTTCTTATACCAACTATAATGTTCGGTTTAGCAACTAGTTGCTCTCAAATATATTATTCCACCCGGGTGTTTCTTTGCATCAAGAATGAACTTGGATTGTTTTTAAACCTGACGAAATTTTTGTCAACGTTTTTCACCGGATTTCTTAGTTTAATACAGACTGGTTTCATAGCGTGTGTCTACAGGTGGCAATGCACAAGCTCCTATTCCCGGATGTTGTTGGCCATAATTATCTCCCAAAACATGTTCTTCAGTGTGAACAACATTTTAGATGTCTTCAGAGCATCGAACACAGATTCCAACAATACGTATGTTTTGCACAGTAATAACAATAACTCTAAATGGGATTATTTTCACAATACTCTTGTGTTTACAACGTGTAACACAACCACGGAAGCTACAGACAGTGTCGCCAAACATGTGTACAAGTATGTGTATTCTTTCCAATTTGAGTACTGCATGTTATCTCTTTGTTTTCTCCTGCCAATATGGAACATCACAATTTCTACACCACAGGAGTTTCATGTCAATGTCAGCGACGGAGAGGACGACGAATATAATGAATATTCGCCGTTGTTAACGACCGAGGTTCCATCGTCAAGACATATGTTTTCAAGAGTGATGACTATCATTTTTGGGTTCCTTTCACGACATTCGTTGAAGTTCACTGTCGTATACGTATCAATTTACTTTGCCTTTAGAGTTTTTGTTGAAATTGAAAGTGCAGTCGAAGGCAGCGAAGTTGCTAAGAATGTATTGAAAGCAAGTTATTATGTTCAGACTATCTATACATACATTATATGTGTTGTGCCGTTCTTCGGTTACTTAGTTTCCCGAAAGAATAATCCTTCAAGTTGGAAGTTTGACATATGGAATACAATGCTGATTGTATGCGCCAGTGGCTTCCTCATACTGATTATATTCGAAACAATTGACAAAATTTCAGTGTTACATAATCATGATAAAAGTCACATAGGAGAGAAAGTTATCTACCTTGTTAACATTTTATTACATTTTGTTGGAATATACTGCCAAATACAGTTTATTCTCAAGGCCAACGATTTAGTCTCCGACTCTCAATCGAGCGGGCAACAGTACCTGTATGTGAAAGGCATGCTCATGTTCCTATTCCTTGTAAATGTGGAGCACTCTGTTTCAGACACATTTTTGACCGCCCCTCCTTTAGAATACATTCAGGATATGGAAGGAGATGATACATATGGACGTAGGAATTGGTGGCTTATAACAAGGATTTTGTTTCCTATTGTTATTTATTATCGTATTTTTTCAGCCCTTATGTGCTTTAAAGTGTATCAGAAAACTCGAAATTGGAATGACATATGAAATGCATTGGTTAAAGACAGGCTCACTTGTTTGGTGATTGATAGAAATAAAACAGATAATAGTCGTTTTCTTATCTCTATATATGAAGCTTTAATTAAAAAACTCGAATCTTTACCTAAGCTACATGACACTGGTTATGTATCTTATTCGAACCCGAGAAAACAACCTATTGGAACTGATGACCCGCAAGTTCGGAGGCTAAACTGTACGTGCTACCGTTGCAAAAGAGAGTGTGTATAGTTAAAATAGAAAACTAAACTCTTGAACTGAATTGCGAATTTCGCGCTAACGGGGCACCGTATATGTTTGCACATCAATTCGCAAACGTCTATTAACATTTCAAACTGAAGAGCTAATAAATCTTTCTGCAAACATACAACTATTTAGTCTAACTTTAAAGTGATACTCGTATTTATAATCAATCTAAATAATGTATTTCTGGAAAATATCAATTACTGATTGTAATCGTGTATTTAATAGCTGAAAACGCACACATATTAAATAACTGGTGGGTCCTAAAATATTTATGGAGATCAATGATCGTCTCATAGAAATACCGTTTTTTATTCACCTTTCTATCAAATTAAACACGGTATCCTTTAAAAGAAGTTAAGAACCTTTGATGTTGATATTTATTCGAACTTTTTGGTACATTAAAACAATTTTCTTAATTGTGGTACTTCTTATTTGATGGCAAGAGTGAATCTTTAGCAATGTTGTTATAAGTGGTTATAAAATTTGTATTTTTTTCTGTTCTTAAAACAATTTCTGTTCATCGTTTATTATCATTAAATCATATGTATTAAACTCGTACACCTTGTGTGCATTACATGTACTTACATGTGTGACACTATATGGTCACTGCTGATTTCGCTATATTAAATGTTATCTGGCCATGAGTCCAGAAATACAAACTAGTATTTTTTCGGTCAGCATCTTTCAAAACGTGACCAAAGTGTTGACCAAGCAAAACTATTTATCCTATTTAAATAGAAATCTATTTACATACACATTTGAACGCAAAAAGAATTTAATTGGCCGGGATAGACTGTCTAGCTCCCGGACGAACCTGTCCCAACACCCAAAACACTGGGACTATTTAAGAAGCCCAATTTCGTCCTTGATTTAAGGGCAATTCTGCTCGGAGTAATGTTGTTGGATTTCAAATACTAAAGTTCTTTTATTTTATTTGATAAGTTATTTAACTGTTTTATTTATTTTGAATGTTACAAAACATTGTATTAAAATTATTGTCATTTTATCTTACATGGTTAAATGTAAGAAGTGGACTTGGAACAAGAATGATATTTTAGTAGTTTTACACAAGTGGACTCGGAACAGTAACGGACATTGAAATACTTATACATACCACTATACGACCACAGCTAGATAAATGGTTATTACATGCACTTGATTTATATTTATAAATATATACGGAAAGTAACAGCGTGTTCTTTATTCTCGCTTGTACGCTTGTATAAGGACAATCTTCAAGATGACACATATGTATGCATATCTGTTTCTTTATCGCTTGCATGGCTTTTTGATAAGCAAATATGCCTTGTTGTTTTATGATTGGAAATCGAATAAAAGTGAATATCTTATGTCTAAATGTTATATTTTTAAAAATTAATTGTAATTGTTGTTTTGGATTGTTCTTTAATAACGTTTTCAAAGTTTGTTTCCTATTCTGACGTCGTGGGCTTATCTGCATGATTGCAGTTACATCTGTGCAAAGTTTAATAATATAGGGTCGAAATTCCCGATTACAAAAAAGGAAGTCTAAGGTCAAGGTCATCAGCCTTAATTCCACGAGCAATGTTCTTAGTCGCATAAAATGCTACATAGCAATGTCCTTAAACATTGCTTGAAAATATTTACAACGTGAATAAGCATTGAATTCGGCGTGTTTTGTTGCTTTAAACGTCGTCAAAGTCACAGCCATTTTCTCTGATATTTCAAGGACTCGTTATCATAAGTACACTTTTTTACTCTCTTTAGTCAATAAAATTTTGTTATTAACATGCCATATTGAAATAGCTATTAAAAGCTGTATTAATCGACGTCAGAGATCGAAGAAAGAAACAACATTTTATTAAGTGTTGTTTTTTTGTCTCACGACCGTCACAAAGCTTGGGTCACAAGGGTAGTTTTCCTTTAAAACGTTTGAACTATTATTATCTTAATTGTGTTTTTCTTTAATAAGAATGAATGCTTCTATCTGAGCTTTTTTAGAAGGATTTTTGAATTTGCAAGAGCACATTTGCTGTTTTGGTCTCATTGTCAACGCACTATTAGCATGTAGTCCGACATCGTAAATTTAAACTACTCGCGGCGAGGGAAAAGGGTCGAAAGCTAATAAGGTTTATCAATAATAACGTGTCAAATATATCCAAGCCATACGCTCTGATCGAAGAAAATGTACAAAACTATTATGATGAGTTTAAAGAACGTTGATGTGGACAAAAACAGCGAGTTGAAACCAGGGGAGTTAACAACGACATCAGAGGGAATAGTAGCGACCGGAATGAACACAACAGCGATGAGAGGGCTAATTACGGCGGATGAAATTAAATCACCGTTTACGGTTTTGGAAGGGGTTAAATAGGCGATGGAATGAATAACAACGGCGACAGGAGTGCAAACAACGGCGAAATGAGGGCTTATAACGGCGTAAGGGGGAGAATCAATGATATTGGAAGGGGTTAAATAGGCGATGGAATGAATAACAACGGTGATAGGAGTGTAAACAACGGCGATATATGGACTTATAACGGCGACATGAATGGAATCAATGGCGATATGAGGCTTAAGACTTAGTTTAATAGATGGAAATAGTTGAAAAATATAAAAATAGTTCACGTTTTTATTGCCCTTGGTGACTGGCGCCGTATAAAATAACGCTAGCTAATAACGTACCATCGAAAAAGGAAACTGTAGTCATGGTCATTTAATGCAGATATAAACTGAACATACATTCTTGTTAAAGGAGTCCACATTTCGGTAAAATGTATCAAACATATGCTCCTTAAATACATTAAAATTTAATGTCACTAGGCTGTGGTAAGTTTTTCGGTTTTTACCATATATGGAATATTAAAATAGTCACGTGGTGTGGGCCTGCGCGGTGCTACACTACCGTGATGCTGACTGTAACAAAAATGGCTGCCTAGAAGAAGGAAATGTGTTGCCGGTAACGAGACTTACGCATACTTGGTTGCATGTTTGTATGAAATCATGAGAAGATAAGTGGTGTTAAATGTGTGTAATTTAAATACTTTGTTCAATTGAGTTTAGCGTCGTAGCCAACGGTGAAAATGGCATCGATCCAATTCCAAAATAATAATTGATGTTTTTCATTTGTTAGTTCTTTTTATGTTTTTACTTTGACTACATATAGGCTAAGGATGCAAATCCGTACACTTTTAAAGTGTTTTTTTCACACTTATCTTTTTTGTTGTAAGTTAAAATTTCGTATGAAACATCTTTGGTTAATGTGACAACAGATTCCCGTCCTAATATTTTTTATGTAAAAAAATCGTTCCTTTATGGTTACAATTGACTGGTGCATAAGCCTCACTCAAGTTATTTATTGTTTCAAATGTTTTTTGGAACAATTGCAATTCAAATGTTAAGATTATTTATATTTATAAATATCTTGAAGTTAACATAACCACAAAACCTCAAAAATGCACATGAATCTTCTGAGGTCATTCCCGCGTGTGCGTAACATTATGATTTTTAAGCGTATTTACATTAAATGGCATTTTTATTTTAAAAAGTACTCAACAAACAAGATGAAATTAATGACCAAGGCAAGCCCTGTATTCATCAAATAATGCACCAGTCAATTGTAACCACGGTTCCCCCAGGTCTGGGGGTATACCGGGGAAAAGGGCCGTGTTTTTACTTTCCAGGTGACCCCGCAGGGCCAGGTGACCGTGGTGGTTTTGTCATAGGGCCATATTAAGCCGAGATTGGGCGTTATTTAGAGTCTCTGGGGTGCGGGGGCATTTGGCCGGGGTTTAAACATCAGTTTGTCCCCGCAGGGCGGGGATTTTACCCGGGGTTGGCTGGACCGAAAGTCAGACCTTGGGGGGGGGGGGGGGGCTGGTCACAATTAGTAGGTGATCAGTATTTGTGCCCTGTTTGGAAATATACCACGTATGGTCAACCAGTAATGTCATAATTATTCTTTAAGCTGCCCTTCTATAACTCCTGTTTGAATTCTTTTCATCTCAGTAAGTTATTGTGGGGCTATTAGAACAGGTTATATGAAAGTTGACGTCACGGTATGTGAATTTCATCACCAACATCAGAATCTTCTATTTAGAAGTAAGAGCCACATAATGTGGTTGCTTGTCATGTAATGGGACAAAATAAAACAATTTATCATGAGGAAATAGTTGTCAAACATTTAAAATGCTCCAAAAAACTGATGTTTACAACCATGTACACAGGAGTTAAGAAATGAAAAAGACATGTTTGTGAATTGTCACAGTAAATAAATACTGCCGGTAGATATCTATAACTGTCTCCGATGCCCAGTTGTAAAGTTGTCCGCCTAAGGAGTTGGAGGTCAGGGTTCAAACTCCCAAGCCACTTCTTACTGAAATACTTTAAAAGTTGGTACAAGTACATGTAGCTCCCTTGTCTGGTGCCTGGCAGTGTAGTGCTTGAAAAAGTGGTGTATTCAGTACTGGTTTAGTCTAGGTAAGTTGCACCCTGTGTATCAGTGCTTCACACCTAGCCCGTGAAGGAACTAAGGGGTCTACACTACAGGAATATTGTAACTTACCATCCAGATGCTATGTACATTGTCTGCCTTCACCTTTACCGTTACATCAGATGTCAACGGAATTTCAACGTGATCTTTATACTGCTCAGATCTACAAATATACATGTGGAAACATAATTGTAACATCAATTAATTGATTTGACAAGTAAATTAAACAGAAGCTTTAACATCAGCAATATATTTCATTTACCTTTGAACTTTCAGCTGTCTGTGTTGCGTAAATTTTCTTCGCCTTGCCCTTCGATGTTTGTTTGATCTGTGGTTACATGGTCTGGCTGATCTAGCACATTCATCAACCTAAATATTAATGACAAAAAACGTTTGCTACCTTCTGGGTATAAGTCAATCAGGATATATAAAAATATAGCAAAATATGGAAATGTTTCAGGTTCATGCTTTAAATGTTTTCATCAATGAATGTATTTAAGTTTAGTTATGTTAATGCTCATTAAATTTTATTAAAATTGTTGCATTGCCCATCTGAAACAGCTTAACAGGCTTTCAAAAAGAACATCAGCACAGGAATCTCAGATTGACATAAGTTTTTTTTGCACTATTACCTATATTTATTAAATAATTATGTTATAATATATATTTTAAGTACAAAACAAACATAACAGAGACCTTCAATACATTGCGCCTTGGTAACTTCACATTATGCTGCACTGAGGTAACATCTGGAATAAGAATAAAACAAATGTTCCTTTTGCGGTCATAATATTAAGTTCAGTTCATCTGTTTTATGAAGTCACTATAATTAAGAATAACCTTTGTTATCTCCTCTGAATAGAGGCATTTTCAAAATAAAAAGAACAGTGATACAAAATAGGAATTAAGGCAAAAAAACACACAACATATTTGATTCTTCCATGCTAAGGTTAAAACACTTGACATTGACCACTTTTGCCTTAGTAAATAAGTGTTAATTTACTTTCGACACAAAATAGATAAAATATATATTAGCACAAGCCCCATCCCTGCACTGGTAAAATGTGTTTTGGCTTCCTCAATTTCTGGGTTTTATACTGCAGGGCTTGTTAAAAAAATCAAATGCCAAGCACTTATACATGAATTCGGGCTTGTTCATCCGAAAGACTAACTTGATGACTGACCAAATGTTACGAATATCAAATTAGAAAAGGTTCATAATTGTTTGAATTACCTGTAAATGATAACTTATGAATGAACATCCTATATTTACCAACCAACACAAGCATCTTATCAGAGAATTCAATGCTTTTGATAAATTATAACTATTCATCTAGCAAATGCCATCCATTTAGAGCAAGTGTTGTATTTACCAAACGGACTATTTCCGAGTACAGAGGCTGCTTGCTGGCCTGGACATTCTGGTCACTGACTGGTTCAACAGCAGCTGCCAGGCTTTGAAAATAGTCAGAGCTAAAAATAAGGCACCAGGAAAATATTGTTTTTAATATCTCAGACGTAGGGAGTTAGGAACACCATATGAACTATAATTAAATGGACATCCTTCTTTTAACTGACTAACATATTACAAACCGAACAAGAGTCATACTTAACCTTGCATCATACAACAAGCAATTAAGTGAGACAGTATCGAACAATGCCAACATTTAATATAATTCTTATCATTGTAAAATATTTCATGTTAATTCATCAACACGACATGTTCATCTTATACCCTTAAACAACACTGAGGTAATGACAATATTCGGATATTTTACACAGGCAAAAAACTAATTAACTCAGCTGAATTAAAATATATTTGAAACAAATACCACTGGTCAAAGCTTGATGCATCAATCTCTGCTGAATGTGGTTGGCTATGTCTTCATTCCAATGTACATCCTGCTGATAGGCTATTTCACTCCAGGAATACACATCCTCCTCAATCACCTGACTACAATGTCTACCACCAACACGACTCAGATGAAGTCCATCACGACCCAACACATCAGCACATTCCTTAATTGTATATAAAAACAGAATGCATGGTTTAACAAACTTTTCAATCATTGGAATATTAAGTCTTCATCTTTGCTATCTTCAATATACTATCTTGTTAACCGAGATACAGAAACAAAAATAATGATATTGCTCATACTGTTTTTGAAAAAGTTGGTGAATATTATATAAATATTGCATGCCTTCCAGTGTGACAGTACATATTGTTAACATGAGGGAAATACTGTTACCCGAGGAGAAGCCGAGGGTAACAGTATTTACCCGAATGTTGACAATATGTACTGTCACACTGGAAGCCATGCAATATTTATTTTATTATACCGAACACAGTTACATTTATATACATGATATATAAGATTTTTACCATAACACAACTTTCAAGTTTAATCAATTTATTCTGTAATTATTGTTTGTTTACTTTAGCTGTCATTTTGTTGCAAATGTTGTTTAGAAATAAGGCAAACACCGGTTGTAACCAGATTCACAATACATTTTAATAAGCGCTTACCACCTCAGACTTGGGAAACCAAAAAATGCCTATTTTAAGACGTGCGTGCTATGTGACAGTATCATGTCAACCGGTCAAAACGATACTGTCAGTGTGTGACAGTACGAAATTGCCCATGATGGGAATATGAGAAATTAACATGGGCAGGTCACGTGACTTATAATAATGATATATGTATACCAATGAAATAAACAATATCATTATGACAACCCATATCCACAAAGGCATAAAAATGCATTACAGTTACATATTTCTACCTGTCTATATAAATAAGGATCATCTTAAATTTGCTAAATATCTACAACTTTTATTTCTGTATTGCATAAACTTATTTTGTTGATTTATACCTGAGCTCCATATCCAAGGAATCTGATGTATGGGATGGCCTCTGAAATGTCCATTAGCATGGTGTTAGCATTCTGGATCCATCTGTTGAAGACTCTCGCTAATGTTGAAGATACTCGTCTGTCATTCTTTTTTCGTGGCAGAATAGAACATAAAACAATCTCAGTTTCCGGACTCGTCTCGTGGATACTATCACATACCTCAGTGACTCTCCTTTGAAATAAACATACATTATTAGACTATTAATAAAGCCAAGGCAAACAAGTAGTGACTTCTTCAAATAAAGCATTATAAAGTCGTAATAACACTTTGTCATAACTTTCTTGAATCAGGCATAATTCATAACATTAAAACTTGAGGAAAAGGAGATTAAATAAAATTTCATAAATTGTTTTGTTACTTAGTAGACAAAATGTGTGTCATAGAAATAGAGTACGCCAAAGGAAGTTTTTAAAAACTGGTACCTTGACGAAGCTTATTGAAAAGACTGCTTCGTACGTAATAGAATCAAACATATTTAATGTGTACCTATAAAACACATCCTCTCTGGCTTGAACATCATTGGAGCCAAGATGAATATAGACACATGGGTAAAACTCCTTCTTCAATGAAAGCTGCAGAACTGCCACAAATCCCTTCTTGTCATTCACAAACTTGGCTCCTACAATTGAGGTAAACTGAACAATGGAAGCTTTTGTTTTTATGTTTTCTTTAACCACGACCCCCCCCCCCCCCCTTTGGGTCCAGAATACCGGTGACTTTGACTCTCGGTCCTGCAAATCCCGGGTTTAACCCCAGCCCTGTGGGGACAAACTGCTAACCCTAACCCCGGTAAGGACCATTTCTTGGGGGGGGGGGGGGGCCTGGTTACAATTGACTGATGCATTAATAATATTATTTTGGTATTGGATGGTTCAAATCAATCAAGAAACATTTGATTCAAAAATTAATATGGAATGGAATATGCAGTAACATATCTTGTGATATGATTGGCGCATGGAATTTAATTGGTATTAAATAAAAAAACATTTTTCCTTTTCTTTTCACATAATACACTGTTTAAAAAGTGGTCGTGTGGAGTTCTTGTTTGTCCATATTAGGGATGCAAACGAATGGCAAAAGTGATATTCGAATATTCGGTAATTCTTTCGATCGAATATTCGAATATTCGAACACCAAAATGAACCTTTAAGAATTGTAGTAAACTATTATTATTCACTAACGTAATAGTGGGGCCCCTGTTACCCTTTCTGGTCGTATTCGGTACACGCGACGGACCATTATTGTTCCACAAATTAGCCTCTGAATTTCCCCATTTTCAAAATATATCCCAAGAAAAAGCGATATATCTTTGAAAAAAACAAAAACCTCTGCGTTCATTTTTGTAAACAATGCAATATAAGATCAGGGAATTGCGTTTGTCCCGGTTAAATGACGATATGTGCCAACGTGGGACTTGCAGCCTCGTTCTGGGATTGATATTTACGAAATATATTTATAGAAAACGACACCATGACTTAACGTCGCTTTTGCCTTAGGTATTGTACAACAATACAGGACATATATCCTTAAACGTTAAACCATACAGTTAATTTTTGTACGCAAGAGCGTTATATTGAAAACATGGAAACAGTTTAAAGCACATGTCCTTCATATCATCAAGGCGATTTGAGCAATATCGCCAAGCTTGATAAGCAATGAAGACAAAACATTGGTATAAAGGCCGATCTCTTAAACTCTTAATTGGCATGGTCATTTAAATGTACCCAAAATAATTGGAATGTGTTTTATGTCACTTGTCTATCAGCCAGTATATGCAAAATTACGGGGACTGTTTATAGTTCCCGGCGATATATCCGATATGACGCGTGTATAGTGTCATCAAGTTCACACCTATGGCATTAGGGGTCCATCGTTGTAAAAACAAGACAGACGAAGATGACAGTTGTAGGCAAAAAGTTTATTAATTTATTAATTCAACAAAAACATCGAATATTCGAATACCTATTTTGACATTCGAATACCAAACGTTCGATCGAATATTCGAATATTCGAATATTCGTTTGCATCCCTAGTCCATATACATAAAAAAATTATTCAGTTTAAATATAAACAGTAAAAAACAGTAAAAATAAAATTTATGGTCCAGTGAAACAGCCTTGAGAAGCCTTTGCACAAAATTAATCACTGGAATGCCATGCTAGTGCAATCATGGGTTCAAGCCACACACAGGATGCACTCTTTCTCGCAGGACTACTTATATACTGATATATCAAAAGTAAAATGCAAGAATCTCTGGATCAGCCTAAAAGGTTATTGGTGGAAGGCATGAAGCGTGTGTATATGCGTGTGTGTGTGCATGTGTAAAAACCAGCTGCCCAGCTAGCCAATTGGTTAGAGGGCTGTGCTATTGTTCTGGTATTCATGTGTCCAGCCACCACACTGGGTACTTTCACTACCTCCACGGATTTCTTTATTGGTGTCAGAAAAGAAAGAACCGAGTGCCAAAATCACCCTTAAATGTGAATAGAGAGTGTTTGGATACGAAATCCTACATGTCCGGAAAGCTCAGTTGGTTCGAGCAGTTCTGGGTTGAAAGCCAATACTGCATGGACACACTTTTCCTCACAGAATACCCTTGAGATAATAGTGCTACGCTAATTCACCAGTCAATATTGTAACCATGGCCCCCAGGGTCAGGGGAATAGCCGGGACTTTGACTTTCGGTCCAGCCAACCCCGGGTAAAATCCCTGCCCTGTGGGAACGAACTGATGGTTAAACCCCGGCTAAATGCCCCCGCACCTCAGAGACTCTACATAAAGCCCAATCTCGGCTTAATTTGGCGCTATGACAAAAACACCGCAGTCACCCGGCCCTGCGGGGCCACCTGGAAAGTAGAAACATGGCCCTTTTCACCGGCTATCCCTGGTATTCCCCCGGACCTGGGGGGCGGGGGGGGGTACAATTTACTGGTGCATAACATAGTGTTTACAGTAATAACCATCAAATATATCAGGGCAAATTGGATACTATAAGGAATAAGGTCTTCGGGTTGATGAAATATGTCGTCTGCAAAACTGAAGGAGACTATAAGTTGAATATTGTGGCAGATTATTTGGGTCATAATACATTCACTAACATCTTTATGCAATATTGAAGCAAAATAGTTCGCCATAATCATTTTAATAACATCCATTTGCCTTTTAAAAATGTGTGTACCTGATACTGGGAGGCATCGAATAGTGGACCAATTTGGAATCGCTGCTTGGATACGATGTACGTTGGAATCACCTGCCACAAGCGCACTACCAAGACATCCACTTGAATCTGCAATGGAAGAAAACACACGCTCCTCGACCTGGATGTGCATCTCGACAGAAAAGAAAATATAGACAAATACTGTTGTTGTTTTTTTAAATAAAGTCGCGAAATCAAATGACGATTCACAATACAAGCGAAAACGCGATAAATAATTCTAGGAACTTAATTCAGTCACAATTATATTCAAAAAAAAGGCGCGAGTAGTATTTTGATTTAAAGTTTGGTCAGCGATGATATCTAAGCAAGCTTAAATCTCAGTTTCAATCTCAAGAAATTCGAATCGAATCTCTCTCGTGAGCTTTCCGTGACAGAAAGCATCATTTTCCGGGTCATTTCTCCAGAAGTGTGCGTAGATCGTAACCTTTGCAATACGTCATGTGCTATTTTAAGCATTTTTCATATAAGGTAATCCTCTACTTCCGATACCGAAAAACTTACAACAGGCCTCTCTGTATTCACAATACAGGTACTTTCGATTTCCACTGTATATATATATATATATAAAGTTATATTGCACATAAGTTTCAGTATGTAAGTCATATGAACTTGTAATCGTTTGTATACGTGATATCATATAAAACAATGAACTTTACTTTTATTGATAAAGAGTAAAGATGTGAACTAGTTTAAGGATGTTAGCCAAGTGTTGAAAGAACTTCATTTTCAACGGAATAATTGAAAAGTGTAGTTAAATGTACACATATTGTGACATTGCATAATTGTGATTTGTCCTAAAGTGTCCTTAAACGGAATTTTAAAAAATAAATAGAGCATAGCTGCTACAGATTGTTATTCGCATCAGCGTACTTTCTATTGAGTGTCAATGGTATTTACTAAAGAAAATTCTTTACCGTCCGTATAAGCGTAAACTGAACAGTGAACATATAGCAACGTTTCTAAATATTGGTTTTCAGTTCTTCCGTAAACTGAACAGTGATAATAAAGCAAAGCTTCTGGACCACCAGAACATGGATGCACCACGTGTTGTCCCAGAAGGTCGTAGCACTGCTGTTTTGACAGTTGTGATTGTATCAGTTTGTTCTATCATCCTCCCTGTAGCATGCCTACTTTCTGAGGTTACTAATCACGAACTGTCATTCTCCATTGTTTTTATATGGAACATATGTTGGTTTATTTTTTCTGTTGCAGCCATCACCATTTTTGGCTATTTTGTTGTGAAACAAAGACAAAAGCATGTGATTCGAAGTGAAGAAATCAAGAACAATGTTCTGTTTCTTATACCAGCTATAGTTTTCGGTTTAGCAACTTGTTGTTATCAAATATTTTATTCGACCCGTGTGTTACAGTGCATAAGGCATGAGCTTGGATATGTTTTCAACCTGACAAAGTTTTTGTCCACGTTTTTCACAGCGTGCTTTGGTTTAATACAGACTGGCTTCATTGCGTGTGTCCATAGATTACAATGCACAAACTCCTATTCCCGAATGTTGTTGGCCATAATTATCTCCCAAAACATGTTCTTCTGTGTAAACAATATATTGGATGTCTTCAGAGCATCGAATACAGATAATGACATTACATTCGTTCTGCACAATATAAACAATGACTCCAAAGGGGAATACTTTCACAATACTCTTGTTTTTTCTACGTGTAACACAACCACAGAATTTACAGACAGGGTCACAAAGCATGTATACAAGTATGTGTATTCATTCCAGTTTGAGTACTGCATGTTTTCGCTTTGTTTTCTTCTGCAAATATGGAACATCACACATCCGACAGCTCATGATATCAACGTCAATGTCAGCAGCGGGGAGGAGAAAAGATATAATGAATCTTCGCCTTTGTTACAAACTGAGAATATATCGTCTAGATATACGGTTTCAAACGTGGTGACCGACCTTTTGTGTTTCGTTTCAAGGCATTCTTTTAAGTTCACTTTAGTATACGTTTCAATTTATTTTACCTTTCATTTGTTTGTTGAAATTAAAAGTGAAATCGAAGGTACCGAGGCTTATTACAATACACTTTATGGGTACGAGAAGGCAAGTTATTATGTTCAGACTATCTATACTAACATTATGTGTGTTGTGCCATTCTTCGGTTACTTAGTTTCTCGCAAAAATAATCCTTCAAGGTGGAGGTTTGATATCTGGAATACAATGTTGATGGTATGTGCCAGTGGGCACTTCATTCTAATTATCTTCGAAACAATTGACTCTATTGCTGTGCTCAACACTCACGATGAAATACACATAGGAGAGAAAGTTATCTACCTTGTGAAGATTTTATTACATTTTGTTGGCACATACTGTCAAGTACAGTTTATCCTCAAAGCCAACGATTTAGTGACGCACTCGCAATCGACCAGAAAACAGTACCTGTATGTGAAAGGCATCCTTGTGTTTCTGTTTCTTGTAAATCTGGAGCACACTATTTCTGACACATTTTTGACCGCCCCTCCTTTAGAATACATCCAGGATATGCAAGGAGATGATACTTTTGGACACAGGAATTGGTGGCATATAACAAGGATTCTGTTTCCCATTGTGATTTACTATCGTATTTTCTCAGCTCTTATGTGTCTGAAAGTGTATAAGAAAACTCGAATTTAAAGTGACATATGAAATGAATTGGTTAAAGGCAGACTATGGTGATTCTAATTTCAAAAATACGAAGATTTTAATTGCTCTTAGTCTTTACTGTATTTTGCGGTTATGCATCTTATTAAAACGCAATTAAAGTGCATGTCGGAACTGATCATCCGCTTTTTCGGATCATAAACTGAGCGTGGTTCCTTTGCAAACGTTTCATTATCAGCATTGACAATTTCGCGCCTACCTTGTAATTCCGTAAATCTCTGTACAAATTAATACAAATTAATATTTTCGTGTTCACAACTACTTAGTCCACCCTTATACCATATTGTTCTGTTTAAACGATCAAGGTTGATTTTTGGTAAAATACTATTGTTTCTTATGAATTGCGATATATTAATTTTCAATGTATATTTTGTGTTCAATGTATGTAAATCAGTCTTGTTTATTGCTTGTTTAGCTTTTTGATGAACAAAGTATGTCACGTGTTTGTCCCCAGACGGTTTATTATTATATTATAATTATGAAAAAATCACGTCCGTTACTGCCTTAAAAAATGGAAAAATACTTTAAAGGTTTGTCGATATTACTGCAATAACTTAATAATTTCTATATGTGATAGAAAATACCTTATGTTTTTTGACAATAATTACATATTTCTATATCGCCGTAGCCTCATACCCAACTATTCATACGCTATGGATTTACAATGATCTCCACACCTTGCCTTCATATTTAAATACTGTTTGATGTGATTGCAATCCTTTTTTGTATAGAAAAGCGATTTGTTTTTGGCATAATAAAACGACTTTTTATACAATCAAAGCGTGTGTCCCCACATTCGGCAATGTACAACATACGACTCATTAACCGAGTGTAATGTACACATTTCCAATTGGATTGCACTTTGTTTTGTTTGAAAATAGAGAAATTACAGCGACTTTCGAATCGGCCGCTATTTACCTTATCCGATATCAAAACAAATTTGACGTTACAAACCACCTGATATGACCAAACTTAGTCACACTCCGCCCATTTGGCCGTTGTTAGCGATTGAGGATCCATCGTCAAGACTTACCTTTTTGGTTTCATTTTACAACATTCATTAAAGTTCACTTTCTATACGTTGCAATTTATTTTGCATTGTGGTTGTTTGTTGAATTTGAAATGGCATACTTCGTAAACAACGAAGTTGAAAATGCTTTGTATATATACGAGAAGGCACGATATTATGTTCAGACTATCGATATATACATTATATGTGTTGTGCCTTTTTCGGTTATTTAGATTCTCGAAAGAATAATCGTTTAAGGTGGAAGTTTGACTTTTAAAATAGTGGGTTCCTCATACTGGTTATATTCGACACATTTGATAAAATACCATTGTTACATCATCATGATAAAAGTCACAGGAGAGAAGGTTATCTACCTTTACCTACCTCTTTGATTTTTATTTCATTTTGTATGCATATACTGCCAAATATAGTTTATTTTCAAAGCAAACCATTTAGTCGCCAACAATCAATCGACCAGACAACAGTACCTGCATGTGAAAGGCATGCTCGTGTTTCTGTTTCTTGTAAATTTGGAGCATTATATTTCTGATACATTATTGACCGCCCCTCCTTTAGAATACATCCAGGATATGTAAGGAGGGGATACATTTGGACACAAGATTTGCAGGCTTATAACAAGGATTCTCTTTCCTATTGTTTTTTATTATCGCATTTTTTTCAGAACGTATGTGCTTCAAAGTATATAAGAAAACTCGAAAATGGAATTGCAAATGAAATCAAATGGTTAAAGGCAGACTTACAAGAATTTTGTTTCCTTTTCTGCTGCATTATCGTGTTTTTTTTTCAGTCCTTATATCCTTTAAAGTGTTTCGGAAAACGCGAAATTGGAGCGACATATTACATGCTTAAGTAAATGGCAGACTCAGTTGTTTGGTCTTCACTTTATGTAAAACAGATGGTATCCAATTTCTTATTGCCATATATGAAGCTTTCATTTAAAACAAATCGATTCTTGACCTAAGCTGCATTACATTGGTTATACATCTTATTTGAACCCGAAAAAAGAGCCTGTCGGAACTGCTTTTGGAGCCTAAGCCGAGCGTGTTACCGTATGAGCAAGTGTGTAGCTTAAATAGACGACCATCCCTTGTAGTGAATAGCAATATTGGGCAAACAGCGTACCTTATATGTTTGCATATCATTTCGCAAACGTCTATAAACATTCCAAACTGAAGAGCTAATGAATCTTTCTGTATGTAAACAACTATTTAGTCTACCTTTAAGCTTAATCACAGTGTTTTATACATGTTTATATAATTTGCAGATTTTTTACTAAGTAAAGGTGTCAGTAAAATTCGTGTGTTCATTGATTATTATCGTTTATTATGCTTTAAAGTTTGTTTTCGATTCTGACATCGTGTGCGTATCTGCATGCACTTACATCTGTGCACAATCTGTTCTACAATAATTTCGGGATTGAGATTCCCGGAGAAAAGAAAAAGGAAGGTTCAAGGTCATCAGTGTAAATTCCACGAGGAATTTCCATAGCCACAAAACATGTTAACCTGCCATTGTCCTTGAACATTGCTTGAAAATGCATACAACGTTGCAACGTTGTTGCTTTAAAACTAAGTCACGGTCATTATCTCTGATACCTCACGGACACATAATCGTGATTGCACTACTTTACTCAATCAAATTTTGTTATAAACATGTACTATCGAAATATATTTGAAAATCTGTCTTAATCGACGTCATAGATCGAAGTAAGAATCAACATTTGTACTAATCATTGTATTGCCGTACGTCCGTCACAAAGCTGGTATAACAGGGGCGGTTACCCTTTACAACATTTGATATTTTATTATCTTAATTAGGACTTTCATTTATAAGAATATTGTTTTTATCTGAGTTTAACAAGTTTTTGAATTAGCAAAAGCACATTTGCTGTATTTGGTCCCATTGTCATCACTACTATAAGCATGTAATCCGACATCGTTAATAAAGACTTTTATATCGCCGCGAGTTAAAAGGGTCGAATACTATTAAGGTGTCAAGGTTCAAAAATATCTTAGCCATCCGCTCTGTTTGACGAAAATGAACAAAACTATTACGGATCTATAATGGGGTCAGAAGACGTACAAGATTTGACCATTTTGTGTTAAGATTGAACGAGACCAAAATTTATGAGATATCATAAAACATGTATAATCACACAAGTTTATTATAATCAAAACAATAGACCAAAAAGGCATTCACTGGTGACTGAATGACGACGGAGTGGAACTGGCGACGACGGAAAATGTCAACAGGTGCGGCAAAAATGATGATGACAGTTCAAGTAACGTCGCCGACACTTTAACCCCGCCGAAAACCTGTACTAACATCGATATAGATCGAAACAGCGACGATGATAGCGTAACGATGACAAATGAGGACAAAACTACATCAGCAAGGTTGAAACAACGACACCGTAAGGGAGTGTTTACGACGACGACAGAGGGAATAGTAGTGATAGAAATGAAATCAATAGCGATGAGGGGGCTAATAACGGCAGTAGAAATAAAATCAACGGCAATGAATGGGCGTATAATAGCGGCATGAATGAAATCATCGGCGATAAGAGAGTTATTAACGGCGACAGGAATGGAATCAACGGCGATATGAAGCTTAATAGTGGTGGCAGGAATAGATTCAACGGTATTGGAAAGAGTTCAATGGAACGGGTAACAACGGTGACAGAACAGTACATAACGGTGATGGAAGGAAAACTACCAAAAAAGGTTAAATCGTTAAATTTAAATTCCAAAAAAAAACCCATGCTAACGATGAGGAATGCTTTGGGAGTACTAAGATAACGACCAGTTGATACTTCCCACAAAGTTTCAGACACACAAAATGTTGTTGTTATCAGAATGACTGCAAGTTTTGCAATGACACCGGACTCTGTTAAAGATACATGCCTCACTTCAGATCAATGTCAGCACTTATGTCTTGAAGGTATATCACTGCTACTTCCTGACTGTATCTTCACTTGGACCATTTGTGAAGGCAATAACCTTAATGTCTTCTATGACTATTCCCACTGTATTCCAGTAGCAAAGCCCTGGATCTGAATGAAATGTAGTTACCATAAAATGCATAGATCGATGGGCCGTGCTATCCAATAAAACTTATCCTGGATATCCGGGGTTTTAAAACTCCTCCTAAAATATTTGAAGATGTGCATGCGATGATGTTCATCAGTGGTAATAATCGAGGAAGCTCAGTTGGAGCGGGGGTCGAGCCCTGGACCCTCTGAACCAGAGTCAGATACTTCACTCACCACTCGACCGTAGTCACAAATAAGTTCTGACCTCTTCTGCTCAAGCACAGTGGTAACCCCTACTGCAAAGAAATGAAAAAAAAGCCAATTAAAAGTACAAGGATAAGCTTATCGATTGAGTAAAGTGGGATAGTTAATCCTCAGTCTCCCGACGGTGAGGAATACATTAATTAAATGAGACTTACTCAATATTTTAAGATATATCATTGAATCAAGACCAAACATCCGTTACCAGACAAAAGACAAAGAATTAAAAAAAAAACACGAAAAAAACCCCCATATCAACCAACATTTTTGTCATTTAACTAAAAACTAATTAAAAGAACATATACTTCGGTAATTCCGAAACAAAACATATTATATACAACATATATATTTCAAATACATATTGCTCAAAAATAAATACCACAAATAAATAATAATGTACAAAAGTTCACAATATGTCTTGACTGATCATCCTAGTATGTGTGTCCACATAACTAAAATATATATTGAGCATTCTTTGAGCACTATTTGAATTTAACAACACTTTAAGAATAATACCTACATTAGTTTTAAATGTAATTCTGACTGAATAATTCAATTAAATACCATGTTAGAGAAAACAAAATGTATCTTAATTGATCTTGGTCTATCCAACATTTAAGAAATTAGATAAATAAACAAAGAGATAATATATCCAAAAATACATATACCTGTAACACTTTCACTCTTATTATTTCCATGAAACATTAATTAACATATGCTGATTAAGCCTACTGGTAAAATACATCGTAGACGTGTTAGAATAAAAGTGAAGACTAAACTTCCTGACATATTCAATATACAATTATTAATTTCTGTTTACAACAAAATAAAATTTAAAAAAACGTAGATGGCTTCTAAATGAGCTACTTTGGTCAAAGTACCTTACACCACTGTTATTTCATGTTCCCAAAACTGTTTTTGCAACAAGTGGACCCTGAGTGTTTTATGGGAAACGAAATCGAGTATTTAAGGTTTTTTTTTGAATAACTTTTAGGGTTAGGACAAGGTTAAGGATTAGGTTTTAATCTCATCCATCATTTAGTTTAAATATTTCACATATAACCTTACAAGCAGACAACTTGATACAAAGGGAGATAATTTGTGCAAGTATAAATACATGTATTACTTATGACTCAACACATCACTGAGCTTAACATGTACTTTCGATTTCCAATGTATATATATGTTGCACAATCGTGTGAAGCACTCCTTGTCAGATTTAGGATCAATGACGTATTATTATATTATATAGAGCTGAATAGCGAAAAATAAAATACTGATGTTACTTAAATAGCTGAATATGTTTCTATTATACAGCGATATCCGATATTGATCTGTTCAATATTCCTTAAGATAAGGGAGTTAAGATTTTAAAGAAAAAACCCACAAAATTAAGGGCTGAAAATGGATTAAAGAAAATTATAAAAGAATGAATGACTGTAGTAAAATTGCAAAACCATGCTTTTACAATATTGGCATAGCTTGTACAGAAGCGTTAGGTGAAAAGTGACACATTTTACAGAGTCCTTAAAAGTGTAAACTGAAATAATACACTATATAACAAATATTCTCAAGAGTGATATTCGTAAAGAATGAACTGGGTGGTGAAACTATATAAAGCAAAGAATCCAGGTAAAAAGCCAGGTGAAGCTGGTTGTTCATGTCCCCAAAACTGGGTTTGCAGCAATTAAGTGGACACTTAATTTTAAAAGGAGATAATTGGTCAAGGTTAAATACAAGTGTTATGTTTGGAGTTATGTATAGAGAGAGTGAGTCAACATGATACGTGTTAAACTATGCTTTATGCTATTACAACTGCTAGGATGTTATGTAGTGGCGGGATTATCTATAAGGTTCTGAGCATGCGCACTGCAGACACTGTGACCAGGTATATGAATAAATAACATGGGCATTCGCACAGCATATGCGATCATGCATAAAGAAGTATTGCTTATGACTCAACAACTCGTGGGCTAAATATGTACTTTCGATTTCCAAGTATGTACGTATATGTTTCAATGCACTAACGTTTGAAACACTCAGTAAGTAAGTCTTATGCAATTGAGGTGACATATATGTTAGATTTTAAATCAAGATTATATTTATTATGAGTAAATTAATGTGAAATGAAATACGGATGTTAGCTGGGCATGAATTCGTTATGAAGCGATATTAGATATAAATCTTTTTAATATTCATTGAAAAAGGAAGTTAAGAGTTAACAAATAAATGCAGCAAAATAAAGTGTTGAAACCACGTGATCTTCAAGGGAATAAAGGACAATTCTAGCTTAATATTTAACTGTTGTGACATTTAAGAAATTGTTATTTTGCACCATTTTGAAGCGTTTATGAACGAAGCGGTGACACTTCTGGCAAAGCTTGTACGGATTGTTTTCCTTGTTTCACAGATTGTTGTCCGTATAAGCGTGAACTGAAAAAATGACACTATAGAAAAAACTTATTGAGAGTGTTGTCTGTTAAAGCATGACCTGGGTAGTGAAGCTATAGACGATGCAATCAAGAGGGTTGTGCGTATAGAGGGCAACTGACCAGCGACAATATAGCAAACGTTATCAAGAGTGTTGTTCCTATAGCAAACACTAAACAGTGACAATATAGCAAGAATTCCCACAGAGTGTTGTCTGTATAGGCGTAATAAAACAGGGACACTGAAGCAAATATTATCAAGAGAGTTGTCCCTATGGTGTAAACTGACCAGCAGCAATATAGCAAAGACTGTCAAGGGAGTTGTCCCTATTAAGCGTACACTGAACAGGTACAATTTAGCCTAGATTACTAAGAGAGTTGTCCATATAGCGTTAACTAAACAATGACAATATAGCAAGAATACCCCCAGAATGTTGCCCGTATAGGCGTGAAATAAACAGTGACACTATAGTGACACTATAGCAAATATTATCAAGAGAGTTGTCCCTAAAGCGTTAACTGACCAGCGGCAATATAGCAAAGATTGTCAAGAGAGTTGTCAATATTAAGCGTACACTGAATAGTGACAATATAGCAAAAATTACCAAGGGAGTTGTCCCTATATCGTATACCCTATAGCGTAAACTGAACAGTGATAATATAGCAAAGATTCTACAGAATGTTGTCCGTATAGGCGTGAACTAAACAGTAACACTATAGCAAGATTCTCCAGATATTTGAATTTATAAGCGTAAACTGAACAATGACAATATAGCACAAGTTTATAAATTATTTTCCTAATAGGACCAACCGACAATGGATGCTCCACGGGTAGTCCCAGAAGGCAGAACCACTGCTCTTCTGACAGTTGTGGTTATAACTGTTTGTTCTATCATCCTCCCAGTTGCTTGCCTATTATCCGAGGTAACAAAACACGAACTGTCATTCTCGATTGTTTTCACATGGAACGTATGCTGGTTTATTTTGTATGTCGCAGCCATAAGCATTTTCTGCTATCTTGTTGTGAAAAAATGTCATACGCATGTGGTTCGAAGTGAGGAAATCGAGAAAAATGTTCTGTTTCTTATACCAACTATTGTGTTCGGTTTAGCAACTTGTTGCTCTCAAATATATTATTCCACCCGGGTGTTTCTTTGCATCAAGAATGAACTGGGATTGTTTTTAAACCTGACGAAATTTGTGTCAACGTTGTTCACAGGATGCCTAAGTTTAATACAGACCGGTTTCATTGTGTGTGTCTACAGGTGGCAATGCACAAGCTCCTTTTCCCGGATGTTGTTGGCCATAATTATCTCCCAAAACATGTTTTTCTGTGTGAACAACATATTGGATGTCTTCAGAGCATCTAATACAGATTCCAACAATACGTATGTTTTGCACAATAATAACAATCATTCCAAATGGGATTATTTTCACAATACTCTTGTGTTTTCAACGTGTAACACAACCACTGAAGCTACAGACAGTGTCGCCAAACATGTGTACAAGTATGTATATTCATTCCAATTTGAGTACTGCATGTTTTCTCTTTGTTTTCTCCTACCAATATGGAACATCACAATTCCCACAACACAGGAGTTTCATGTCAATGTCAGCGCTGAAGATAAAGAGGACGACGAATACAATGAATATTCGCCGTTGTTAACGACTGAGGGTGCATCATCAAGGCATACGGTTTCAAGAGTGATGACTATAATTTTTGGGTTCCTTTCACGACATTCGTTGAAGTTAACTGTCGTATACGTATCAATTAATTTTGCCTTTCTTATGTTTGTTGAACTTAAAACAGAAGTCGAAGACAACGCCGATAAAAATACATTGTTTGACTACGAAAAGGCAAGTTTCTATGTTATGACTTTGTATACATACGTTATATGTGTTGTGCCTTTCTTCGGCTACTTAGTTTCCCGGAAGAATAATCCTTCAAGGTGGAAGTTTGACATATGGAATACAATGCTGATTGTATGCGCCAGTGGGTGCCTCGTACTGGTTATATTCGACACTATTGACAAAATATCAGTGTTACATAATTATGATGAAAGTCACACAGGAGAGAAAGTTATCTACCTTATTGACATTTTATTACATTTTGTAGGCATATACTGTCAAATACTGTTTATTCTCAAAGCCAACGACTTAGTGACAAACTCTCAATCGATTGGGCAACAGTACGTATATGTGAAAGGCATCCTTGTCTTCCTATTTCTTGTAAATTTGGAGCACTCTTTTTCTGACACGTTTATGACCGCCCCTCCTTTAAAATACCTCCATGATATTCAAGGGAATGATACATATGGACGCAAGAATTGGTGGCTTATTACAAGGATTTCGTTTCCTATTTTCATTTATTACCGTATTTTTTCAGCCCTTATGTGCTTTAAAGTGTATCAGAAAACTCGAAATTGGAATGACATAAGTTAAAGGTACACTCATTTGTTTGGTCTGTTATACATGTAAAAATGATAATATGCAATCTCTAATTGCAATATATGAAGCTTTGTTTTTTTAAATAATCGAACCTTTACCTTAGCTCCATTAGATCAGTTATGCGTCTTATTTGAATCCGAGAAAACAGCCTACCGGAACTTAGTTTGAAGCTTAAGCCGAGCGTGTTACCGTTGCAAAAGAGCATATGTATAGCTAAAAAAGACAACCATCCCTTGTACTAAAGAGCAATTTTTGGCTAACGGCTTACCTTTTATGTTTGCCTATCATTTCGCAAACGGCTATAAACATTCCAAACTGAAGAGCTAATAAATATTTCTTCATGTAAACAACCATTTTAGTGTACCTTTCAGTTTAATCACAGTTTTTTATGTATGTTTATATTATTTGTAGATATTTTTTTTCTGGGAAAGGTGTTCATAAAATAATTGTCTTCATTGTGTATTATTATTAAGTTATGTTCAATGTACTCGTACACTTTTTTTCAATATATGTAAAAGCATGTATGCATACATGTTTCTTAATTGATAACATAGTTTATTGATGAGCAAAGTATGTCATGTTTCTTTCTTTGAAAATCGAAGTAAAGTAAACATTGTTTTCAAAACATAATCTGAATTATCCCAGAACAGTTATATCTGAGGTGTAAATGTTATATGTTAAAAAATTGTAATTATTGTTTTGGATTGTTCTTTAATTTTGCTTTAAAAATTACCATAGCCTTAAAATATGGTAACTTGCCACTGTCTTCACAGTCTTTAGACCTTGCTTAAAATTCATACAACGTCAATAAGCATCGACTCCGGCGTGTTTTGTTGTTTTAAAACTCGTCAAGCCATTTTCTCCGATACCTCAAGGACATATAATCGTCATAACACAACTTTACTCTCTTTACTCAAATTTTGTTATGAACATGTACTATAGTTCTTAAAACTTTCTTAATCGACTCAGAGATCATAGTATGAAAATAACATAACTAAAGGTTTTATTGTGAAACGACCGCCACGTAGCTTGTATCACACGGACGGTTTTCCTTTGACAGTCTTTGAATTAGCAAAAGAACATTTGGTCTCATTGTCAACACTACTATAAGCATGCAATCCGACATCGTTAATAAAGACTAGTATATCGCCGCGAGAAAAAAGGGTCGAATGCCATTAAGGTTTATCAATAATAACGTGTCAGATACATCTAAGCCATCCGCTCTGTTTGACGAAAATGAACAAAACTATTATGGATCCATTATGGGGTCAGAAGACGTACACGAATTGACCATTTTGTTTTAAAATTGAACGAGACAAAAATTGATGTATAATCACACTAGATTAATATAACGTTAAATAGATATCAAAACAATGGGCCAACAATGCATTCATTGGTGACGAAGTGACGATGGAGTGGAACTGGCGACGACAGTAATTGTCAACAGGAGCCGCAATAAAGATGATGACAGTTTAAGTAACGTCGATGACACTTGAAATGTTACGGAGCCGAAAACCCGTACTAACAGAAGTCCGAACAGCGACTATGATATCGTAACATTGACAAATGAGGACAAAACCTCATCAGCTAGGTGGACACAACGACGTCGGGAGGGGTTGTTAACGACGACGGCAGAGGGAAAAGCAGCAAAGGAAATTAAATCTACAGCAATGAGAGGGCTAATAACGGCGACAGGAGTGAAATAAATGGCGACAAACGGGTTAATAATGGAGACAGAGATTGAATCAACGGCAATGGGAGGGGTTATAATAGCGAAATTCAAGGAATCATCGGAAAATAATAGAGCTAATAACGGAGATTAAAACAAAATGTCAGATAAGGACCCGTTGATACTTCCCGCATTGTTTCAGATAGTCAAAATTTGGGTGTCATTAGAATGACTACACGCTTTGCAATGAGATCCTGTTAAAGATACAGGTCTCACTAGATTAATGTCATCTCTTGTGTCGCGGAAGTATATTACTGCTACTTACCAACTGGGTCTTGGCTTGAGCGTACACGGACTATTTGTGAGGGCAATTATCTAGATTGCATTTATACCTTTTCCCACATTTTTCCTGGCGCAAACCATGATTTGGAGGAAATGTGTTACCATACAATGCATAGATCGATGGTTCAAATAAAACCTATCATGGTTATCCGGGGTTTCAAAACCTCTTCTAAAATATTTGTAGATGTACATGCGATGATGTCCAGCATTCCTGGGTGATAACCAGATTCAATAATAGACAAAGCTCCGTCGGATTGGGGTCGAACTTTCTGAACATGGGTCATATACGTCACTCAACACTCGGCCGTAGTTACCAATAAGTTAAAGTGCCCAAACACAGTGGTTGCCCCTTCCGCAAAAAATGAAATAACGTCAATAAAAAGTACAAGGATAAAGTCATTAAAAGCGTATAATGGGGAAGTTTATCCTCAGTCTCCATACAGTGTGTGTGGGGGGGGGGGGGTGCGGGGGGGGGGTTACATGTAGTTAAATGAGACTTACTCATGATTTAACAAAAACTTATTGACCCATGGCTTATATGAGCAGAACGAGTTGTAAAAACAAATGGTAATAGTAGGACATGACCAGTAACCTAAATAAGACCAACCAACCATATTAACAAGGATAAAGTCATTAAAAGCGTATAATGGGGAAGTTTATCCTCAGTCTCCATACAGTGTGTGTGTGTGTGTGTGTGTGTGTGTGTGTGTGTGTGTGTGTGTGTGTGTGCGTGTGTGTGTGTGTGGGTGTGGGTGGGTGCGGGGGGGGGTACATGTAGTTAAATGAGACTTACTCATGATTTAACAAAAACTTATTGACCCATGGCTTATATGAGCAGAACGAGTTGTAAAAACAAATGGTAATAGTAGGACATGACCAGTAACCTAAATAAGACCAACCAACCATATTAACATCTCAACTTCCATTCCTTTCGGCAGTTGTGGTTATCATCCGATAAACACCTTGATCTTGGTTGATCTTTTCCCGCGTTATCGTTACGTCATTTGATAACATGTTTCCGGTTACAGTCGGATCGTTCTATTTACAGAAGTGGTGTATGAATTGCGGGACTGATGTTATTATCGGGTGTATGAACGCCATTGGGCTGGTCAAAGTACTTCGGACTCCACACACTTTGACCAGCCCAATTGTGTTCATACCCCGATAATTCCTTAATTAACCGGACAACAGAGAAAAACTTGAAAAAATAGTTTGTAGTTTAAATTAACTTCTAATCCTTCCTTATCAGATATAAAATGTTTTAGTATTAAAATTTAAAAGTTAGTTTCAACAAAAAACAATGTTGATTTTGACTTGTTAATTGTAACAGTAATATCATACAAGAAACCAAATGATCTTTATCAATAATCAATCTAAATTAATCAACAACTTCAATTAATAAGCTTGTACAAGTATCCACTTTAAACTTGGAATGTTTATAATTAACAATTACCATTCCATAGCATTGTGTTTAGTTACAACACTAATCAGCCCTATTAAAATTAATTAATACATTCCTGATAATTGAAAACTAAGACAAACATGAAAACTAAGACAAACAGCTCACTAGCTGTAAGTCATTGTTTAACATGGTATATGAGAAGTTTTACCTAAGCAGGCATGTCAAACCAAAAATGGCAAACGCATTAGTAAATGTAATGTTCATTAAGAATAGCAGAGGAGGTCGAACACTGGTTTTAAATGGTTTCATGTTCAGCCTGAAAACCAGGAAAAATGAGAGAAGCTATTGGTGCTGTGTAAGACAGAGTCTGTAACGCCGCCAAGATAAGCACTAGGAATGATATTCCTACCAAAGTATCTGGAGAACACAATCATCCCAGAGATGACAGTGCTATTGTTGCTGCGGACATCATGAGTGGTGTCCGAAAGCAAGTCAGGGGATCACCACAACCTGTTCCCTCTATCTTCAATGATATGTTGGCAGACACACGATCCATGGAGTGGGATGATTCCACCCAGGAAGTTATGGCTAAGCTACCAACATTCTACGAGTCACAATCTAGCCTATACAGGTAACTATCCATAAAATAAGTAATAACCAAATAAATAATAATGCACTTTCTAGTTTCTTAAAATTACATATTTATTTCTGCTCTATATGCAGACAATATTCACTCTCTTATGCATGTACATTTTCTGTTAAAAATAAAGAATGAACACTCGTTGTGACCTTGTGATTTAAACTCATTTATTATGCATTAAGATACTTTATATGGTAGCAAAAAAGCTATTACGGCTGAACTGTTATAAAACTTTTTAAATAAAAAATGGGGTCAGTCTAGCATTTTCACCAATTAGCACTTATCAACTCTATTGTTACCAAAAAACAATACATCCCCAACCCCACCTACAATTTCTATAGAAAACATTATCGGCTGACAAAGTGGGAACACACCATATAAACCAACATTGAACATGGAACGAATAAAAAACAAATTAAAAGTACATAAACTTAGACAATAACAAAACTAAACCGACAACCCTCCCCCAACAATGCAGCTAGTTAAGTATAATGAAATAGTTCGAAATTATAAACATATAAATATATTTCCGTTTCACTGCATTGATTTCGTAATTGTTGGGTTCTACGGTTTTCATACAGTTACCATTGAATGTGGAACATAACAGTGACATGCATTAATTAACTACATATAATCTTTACTGTGTCTGAAGAAATTTAGCAGCATGGTTTATCAATGCCAAGGGATAGTCTGGAACACAACCACCAAAAGCAACAGAGAAAGAGAAAATAGCAACACACTTTTAAACAACAGCAACCTGATTAACTTAAAGTTTAACCATAATAGTTTCAAATACATATTGAAAAATTAAATACCACTAATAAATAATAATGTACAAATGTCCACAACATATATTGACTGATCATCCTAGTGTTTGTGTCTAAATGATAAAGGGATATATTGAGCACTCTATGAGCACTAATTAAATCAATAACACTTTCAGAATCAAAGCAAACAGTAAATTGACATGTAATCCTCACTGAATAGTTTCATTAAATACCATTTTGGGACATTTTTTTAGCTTGAATTAATCTTGGTCATCTTACATTTATGAAATTAGACGAATAAACATTGAGCTAATGAATCCAAAATACATACACAAGCTCAGTAGCAAAAAGTTTAAACATAAACCCAGTTTAGTGGCACTGGGTAAACGCCAAAGACATATAACATAAAATCACAAACAAGAAACATAGAAGAAAATGTAATACTGTAATACTTCCAATTTTTAAGAAAACAAAACATCATTTTATGTGTATCTATCTTTACAAAATACATTTTATGGGAAATGAATATGAATATTGAGTTTTATACATGTATTTACAACAACATTGACATGAATATTATATGTATGAAACTTTAATTAACATATGCTATTTAAGCATGCTGGTAATATATAACATAAGTGTGTTAAAATAATAAAAGATGAAACTCTAGCTATAATTAATATACAATCATTAATGTGTTTACAACAAAGTATGCGTGTTATATGAAAAACGAAATCGAGTATTTGAGGGATTGGGTTTAGGTATAATGTAAATGGTTGGGGTTAGGGTTAGTTTTAGTTTTGAATCCCTTTCATCATCTAAATAAAGCATTTCACATTTAACACTACAAGCAGACAATTTAATACAAAGTGAGATAAATGTCCAACTATAAATACATGTATAACCTATGACTCAACACCGCAGTTGGTGAAACATGTACTTTCGATTTCCACTGTATGTATATGTTGCACAAACGTTTGAAACACTCCTTGTTAGATGTAGGACCAACACAATAAACAATGACCTATAATAATATTCATAAAGAGAAGAATAGTGAAAAATAGAAAACGGATGTTAATCAAACAGCTGGATATGTATTCATTATAAAGCGATATCAGATATTGATCTGTTAAATATTCCTTAAGAAAAGGAAGTTAAGAGTAAAAAGATAATGGTTACAAAATGAAGGGCTGAAAGCGGAGTAAAGAACAATTATAAATAAATATATGACTGTGGTAAAATTGCATAACTTGTGGTTTTACAATATTTGCAAAGCTTACAGAGTGTTGTCCTTAAAAGCGTGAACTGAAATAGGACACTGTATAACAAATATTCTCAAGAGTGCTGTCCGTAAAGAGTGGACTGGATGGTGAAACTTTAGCAAAGGTTCCACAGAGTTTCCGTATAGGACTGAATAGTGAGAAATAAAGCAAAGGTTCTTTAGAGAGTTGTCCGTTTAGCTTGAACTGAGAAGTAAAGCTATAGCAACAATTCTTCAGAGTAGTGTCAATATAAGTTGGAGTAAACATTTAGCAAAGATTCTTCACAGTGTTGTCCAAATTTGCGTGAGCTGAGATGTGATTACAACGCAAAGAGTGTAGTCCGTATAGTTCAATACAAATCAGTGACAACATAACAAAGACTTTCAAGAGTGTTGACTGTACAGTTGTATGAACTAAACAGTGACACTTTGGCAAGGATTCTCCGGAGTGTTGTCTGTATAGATATGAGTTAAACAGTGACAATATAGCAAAATTTCTTCGGAGTGTTGTCTGTATAGGTGTGAACTAAACAGTGAAAATAACGAAAATAGTCTTCGGAGTGCTGTCTGTATAGGTATGAACTAAACAGTGACAATATAGAAAATAGTCTTCGGAGTGCTGTCTGTATAGGTGTGAACTGAACAGTGACAATATAGAAAATAGTCTTCGGAGTGCTGTCTGTATAGAAGTGAACTAAACAGTGACAATATAGAAAATAATCTTCGGAGTGCTGTCTGTATAGGTGTGAACTAAACAGTGAAAATATAGAAAATAGTCTTCGGAGTGCTGTCTGTATAGGTGTGAACTAAACAGTGACAATATAGAAAATAGTCTTCGGAGTGCTGTCTGTATAGGTGTGAACTGAACAGTGACAATATAGAAAATAGTCTTCGGAGTGTTGTCTGTATAGATGTGAACTAAACAGTGACAATATAGAAAATAATCTTCGGAGTGCTGTCTGTATAGGTGTGAACTAAACAGTGACAATATAGAAAATAGTCTTCGGAGTGCTGTCTGTATAGGTGTGGACTAAACAGTGACAATATAGCAAGGATTCTTCGGAGTGCATACACATGAATAACAAACATAAATTTTGAGTGATAAACCTTAAATTCCTTACCAGAAAATACATTTATGTGAAATTTCAATTACTGAAAACAAGATGATAACCGTATGTTTAATAGGTGTCTGTATAGATGTGAATCAAACATTGATAAAATAGCAAAGTTTATCCGGAGTGTAGTCTGTATAGGTGTAAATTAAACAGTGACAATATAGCAAAGTTTATCCGGAGTGTAGTCTGTATAGGTGTGAATTAAACAGTGATAATATAGCAAAGTTTATCCGGAGTGTAGTCTGTATAGGTATGAATTAAACAGTGACAATATAGCAAAGTTTATCCGGAGTGTAGTCTGTATAGGTGTGAATTAAACAGTGACAATATAGCAAAGTTTATCCGGAGTGTAGTCTGTATAGGTGTGAATTAAACAGTGACAATATAGCAAAGTTTATCCGGAGTGTAGTCTGTATAGGTGTGAATTACACAGTGACAATAAAGCAAAGTTTATCCGGAGTGTAGTCTGTATATGTATGAATTAAACAGTGACAATATAGCAAAGTTTATCCGGAGTGTAGTCTAACAGGTGTGAATTAAACAGTGAAAATATAGCAAAGTTTATCCGTGTGTAGTCTGTATAGGTGTGAATTAAACAGTGACAATATTGCAAAGTTAATCCGGAATGTTGTCTGTATAGGTGTGAATTAAACAGTGACAATAAAGTAAAGTTCATCCGGAGTGTAGTCTGTATAGATGTGAATTAAACAGTGACAATATAGCAAAGTTTATCCGTAGTGTTGTCTGTATAGATGTGAATTACACAGTGACAATATAGCAAAGTTTATCCGGAGTGTTGTCTGTATAGATGTGAATTACACAGTGACAATATAGCAAAGTGTATCCGTAGTGTTGTCTGTATAGGTGTGAACTAAACAGTGACAATATAGCAAAGTTTATCGGGAGAGTAGTCTGTATAGGTGTGAATTAAACAGTGACAATAAAGCAAAGTTTATCCGGAGTGTTGTCTGTATAGATGTGAATTACACAGTGACAATATAGCAAAGTTTATCCGGAGTGTTGTCTGTATAGATGTGATTTACACAGTGACAATATATATAGATGTGAATTACACAGTGACAATATAGCAAAGTTTCTTCGGAGTGCTGTCTGTATAGTATAGGTGTGAACTAAACATTGACAATTTAGCAAGGATTCTCCAGCAGAGTCTTGTTACTATAGATGTGAACTTATATTGGCACCAGTACAAAATTTCTACTGATATTTAAAGTCGTATATGACTAATCGGACATGGATGCTCCACGGGTAGTCCCTAAAGGCAGAACTACTGCTCTTCTGACAGTTGTTGTTGTAACAGTTAGTTCTATCATCCTCCCAGTGGCTTGCCTATTATCCGAGGTAACAAAACACGAGCTGTCATTCTCAATTGTTTTCACATGGAACGTATGCTGGTTTATTTTGTATGTCGCTGCCATAGGCATCTTCTGCTATCTTGGTGTGAAAAGGAGGCATATGCATGTGATTCGAAGTGAGGAAATCGAGAACAATGTTCCGTTTCTTATACCAACTATAGCTTTCGGTTTAGCAACTTGTTGCTCTCAAATATATTATTCCACCCGTGTTATTCCGTGCATTAATAATGAACTTGGATTGTTTTTAAACCTGACGAAATTTTTGTCTACGTTGTTCACAGGATTTCTAGGTTTAATACAGACTGGTTTCATCGTGTTTGTCTACAGGTGGCAATGCACAAGCTCCTATTCCCGGATGTTGTTGGCCATAATTATCTCCCAAAACATGTTCTTTAGTGTGAACAACATTTTAGATGTCTTCAGAGCATCGAACACAGATGCCAACAATACGTATGTTTTGCACAATAATAACAATAACTCTAAATGGGATTATTTTCACAATACTCTTGTGTTTTCTACGTGTAACGCAACCACGGAAGCTACGGACAGTGACGCCAAACATGTGTACAAGTATGTGTATTCATTCCAATTTGAGTACTGCATGTTATCTCTTTGTTTTCTACTGCAAATATGGAACATCACACTTCCGACAGCACAGGAGTTTAACCTTAATATCAGCGACGAAGAGGATGACGAATATCAAGAAACTGTACATTTGTTAAGTACTGAGAACACATCATCAAGGCATGTGTTTTCAAGCGTAATGATTGATCTGACGTGTTTCGTTTCAAGGCATTCTTTTAAGTTTTCGTTAGTATATGTTTCGATTTATTTTGTCTTTAAGGTGTTTGTTGAAATTAAAAGCGTGGTAAAAGGCACCGAGGCTGGTAACAATGCATTGTTTAGTTACGAGAAAGCAAGTTATTATGTTCAGACTATATATACCAACATAATGTGTGTTGTGCCTTTCTTCGGCTACTTAGTTTCTCGACAGAATAATCCTTCAAGGTGGAAGTTTGACATATGGAATACAATGCTTATTGTATGTGCCAGTGGGCATTTCATACTGATAATATTCGAAACAATTGACTCAATTGCTGTGTTAACCAATCATAGCAAAACTCACATAGGAGAAAAAGTTATCTACCTTGTGAAGATTTTATTACATTTTGTTGGCACATACTGTCAAGTACAGTTTATCATCAAAGCTAACGATTTAGTGACAAACTCGCAATCGACTAGACAACAGTACCTGTATGTGAAAGGTATCCTTATATTCTTGTTTCTTGTAAATTTGGAGCACTCTATTTCTGACACATTTTTGACCGCCCCTCCTTTAGAATACATCCAGGATATTCAAGGAGATGATACATTTGGAGAAAGGAATTGGTGGCTTATAACAAGGATTCTTTTTCCTATTGTCATTTATTTCCGGATGTTTTCAGCCCTAATGTGCCTTAAAGTATATCAGAAAACTCGAAATTGGAGTGACATATGACGATTTTGTTAAAGGCAGACTAAGTCGTTTGGCCTTTGCTTTAAGTTAAACATATGGTAGTTAATATATTATAACAATACTTGAAGCTTTCTTTTTAGAAATCAAATATTGGCCGAAACAAAATTTCATCGGTTATGCATCTTATTAGAACTCGGATAAAAGAGTCAGTCGAGCTAATCATCCGCCTGAGTGAAATTCGGTGCCTAAGCCGAATGTGTTACCGTTGCAATAGAGCATGCGTGTAGCTAAATTAGAAATTTAACCATTTCATGTCAAACAATATTATCGCATCATCCATTGATACTATTCAGTCTTTAAGCTTAATCACAGTGTCGTTATAAATGTTAATAAAAGTTGTTGTAAGGTGATTTACTGAAATAAGTTTTTGTAATTTTATTGTGTATTTCTATTAAATCATATTCAATGTACTCGTATACCTTGTGTTGGACATATGTAAAAATATGTATGCATACCTATTTTACTTGCATAATTTTTTGATGAGTAAAGTATGTCATGCTTTTGTATTTGAAAGTTGGATCAAGGTTTAAAAAAATGCTCATACGTTGTTAACAAAAATAATATGAATTAGCCTTGGACAAATAAATCTTAAGTGTTAATGTTATATGTTGAAAAGAAAAACGTGTTGTTTTGTTTAATTATGCTTTCAAAGTTTGTTTCCTATACTGACGTCGTGGCCTCATCTGCATGATTGCAGTTACATCTGTCCACATATACAATGATCACGCATAAGGAATGAATTCTACCTGGTAGACATACCCAGTAAATACGAAATAACTGCTAAACTTGAATAAATTGTAAACTATGTGGTACTTCACAGTAAGTTTCAATGCATTGTACACATCGATGCCAAGTGTATGTCAGTTTTCGACAATTTTCTTCTTTTTTTCGCTATTTTATCATATGGAGTACAGCCCCTTTAATAACTAAAAATCGGGTCAAATTACCCGGGGACAAGAAGGGAAGTAAATATCTAAGGTGATCAGCCAGACATCCACGAGCAATTGCCTTAGTCACAAAAATGTTAACATGACAATGTCCTTAAACATTGCTTGAAAATACATACAATTTCGGCCAGTTTGTTGTTTTTAGCCTACTCTGATACCTCAAGGACTTAAACTCATAAGTAGACAGAATTTTATTATTTATATAATCATTTTTTTTTTTTTTTCAACATGTACAATCGAAATAGATTTCAAAAGCTGTCTTAATCGATGTCAGAGATCAAAGAAAGAAACAAAATATATTAAAAGTTTTATTGTCGTAAGACCTTCACAAAGCTGGTATTACAAGGGAGGTTTTTCTTTAAACAATTGAACTATTATCTTAATAGGGTTTTTCATTTATAAGAATTAATACTTTTATCTGATGTTTTGTTTTACGGATTACAGAATGCTAAAAGCACCATTTCTGTATTTGGTCTCATTGGCAAAATGGCTATAAACATATAATTCGACATCGTTAATTACGACTACTTTATCGCGGCGAAGGAAAAGGGTTGAATAATTATGGATTATGAATAATTACGGGTCAATTATATCTAATCCATCCGCTCTGCTTGACGAAAATGAGCAAAACTATTATGGATTATGGGGCCAGAAGAAGAACACGATTTGACCATTTTGTTTTAAAATTTAGCGAAACAAAACTTGATGAGATATTATACAGCATGTACAACCACACTAGATAATTATAACGACACAGGTAAGACAAGGATGTGTCAAAACAATAGACAAAAAAAATGCATTCATTGGTGACTGAGTGACGACGGAAAACGTCAACGCGAGCTGCAGTAACGATGATGACAGTTTAACTAATGTCGACGACACTTGATGTAGTGATTAGAGAGCATTCAAACCGAAAACATCGAAAGAAGTCCAAACAAGCTACGAATATAGCGTAACAGTAATACATGAGCTGGAAGAACGTTGATGGGGACAACATCACATCAGCTAGGTCGAAACAACGACATCAGGAGGGGAAGATAACGACTACGGCAGAGAAACTAATAGCTTTCAACGGCACCGAAATCATGTGGTAACATCGGAAGATGTCAGAACAGCGACAGTACAGCATGAGTTGAAAAAAAACGTCAACATCACATCAGCTAGGCGGCAACAACTACGACAGAAGTGGTAGATAACGACTACGGCAGAAAAACAAGTAACGACGGGGATGAAATCAGCTATGGGAGGGGTAAATACGGCGAAAGGAATGAAAACAACGGCAATGAGAGGGCTAATAAAGGCGGCAGGAATTGAGTCAACGGTAACGGAAGGAGTAAAATCGGCAATGTAACAACGGCGACAGGACAGTACACAACGTCAATATGAAGGCAAATAACGGCGTTGTGAATGGAGTCAACGACGATTTGAGGCTTTATTTTGGCGACAGGAATTGAGTCAACGGTATTGGAAGGAGTTGAATCGGCAATGGAATAGGTTACAACAGTGACATGACTGAACAAAACGGCGATATTAGGGCTAATACAGAGGTAGAAATAGAATCGACGGTATTGGAAGGGGTAAAATATAGTCAATGGAATGAATAACGCCGACAGAAGTGTAATTCACGACGACATTAGGGCTAATAATGGCGGTAGGAATAAAAGCGCAATGGTATTTGAAGGCAATGGAATGAATATCAACAGGGACAGGAGTGTAAACAACGGCGATATGATGGCTTATTACAGCGAAAAGAATGAACACAATGGCGTAAGAAGGTGCAAAAACGGCGATAGGACTGTTACGTCGGTGATGAAAAGAGTTCTAAATCATTCATGCAGGGGTTAAGATACGGTGATGAGTAAACAACGGTGAAACCTACTTTTTGGCAAAAAAGTTATTTTTTATTGCACAAACTACCAAAAACAAAATCGTTAAATTAAAAAAAAAATGGTGCTGACGATAGGAGATGTTTTTGATAATTTTATAAGATAAAATCCAATTTAAGTTGAACAAGAAAACCGTTTTGTTTCTTACACGTTTTGCTCATTCGAGCATACATATATATGCTCTTTATTTCCTCTGATCGAGATACATATATTAATTAACATATAAATATATAAATGCATGTGTTAACAAAATAAACGAAAAGAAATATGTCATGATAAGTACATGTGAAGATATACTAATGATACGATCAGATATACATTTGCAAGCAGAAAGACAACACAATATGACAAAATGTGCATTTGTAAAGAATATGTTTATATCAAAAAAGAGAGGAAAATGCATATGCGAACAAGCATAAATGTTACATTATCACGATAAACTGTTGTGCAAGCAGTGACTCGAAACAGGTTTACAGACATTATTACAATGAAATGAGGTTAAAAAGGAACATTTACGATATCTACTTATTGTAACATTTGTATTGGTATTATCATACAGCAAACAAATTCTTACATAAGTATGCAATCAATAAAATATCACTTACGATAAAAAGAATCATAAGAGTCATCATCGAAATCTTGCTAACTTATGTTTACATGCTAATTGAAATTGAAATGTATTTTCAAGATAGTTAAGCATTTGTAGACAAAGTGAATTGCTATTCTCAAGAAATGTTTGTGTACCTTCTTATCTATGAAAGCTAAATGTTTTTTTCCAATCAAATATTGCAACTTTGCCTCCTCATTACCAAACGAAATCAACGAACATATGTCGTGAGGAAAGTTTTCTGAAAGCGTATTTTTAAATTTATTTCTAATATCAGACGATAAATTGCATGAAAATAGAACATGCTTTACGGCATTATTTATAATAACGCCACACGCGTGACATAACATAACTGACTTATTTTCGTATATGCTAGGTTCAATCCAAAGTTTACTAACTTCAAGAGCATGTCGCCTTGATTGAAAATCGTTTGCACAAGTCCATATAATGGCCAGTTCGATTCTTGTATGTAGGAGCATGAAGCGACAAAACGTTGCGTCACTTTGAACTCTTAGTTTCCGATCGTCTAATTCCGTATTAACTAACATTTTGCATTTACGTTTCCACATTGACTTTTTAGGAAACATTCCTGTTTGTATATATCTAATAATAAAATCAGATAACTTGTATTTTGAGAAAATTCTTATAATGTCTGGAATAAATCCTTTTTGAATACACTTATCAGTTCTGCAAGAAAATAAGGCTAGTCTTTTATTGAAGATCTGTTTTGTAAGCACCGATGTCGGCATATTGCACAGCCGTTCGAGGAACATAAGCTTCTTTAAATTTATTTCGCTTTCTATACGTTTCCAGCCTAACATCGCTAAACAGATATCGGTTCGTGTTCGAATGGGAAATCGTTGAATAGTTTTTGCCGCCATTCGTATAAAACGTTCTAATTGCATGCAGTTTGATTTTGTTAGATTGTTCCAGAGTTCTGCTCCGAAAAGAAGTTTTGGTATACAAATTTTTGACACTAACGATGCTGATGTAAGGGGATTGATGTGAAACGTTCCGATGTTGATTGATAGTAGGGAATAGAACGATGATTCCGCTTTCTTGCACGCTACCGATATTTTATCATTGTCTGTCATTTTGTCGTTTAGTTGTATACCTACATGTCTTATTTTATCTGTGCGTTCAATTTTGTTTGGCCCTAGATAGAAGTTAATGTTCGTTTTATTTTTGGCAGTTTCACCGAAAACCATTACAAAACTTTTTGTCGAGTTTATTATGTATCTATAATTACATATATAATCGTATGTGATGTTCAGTAGATTTTGAAGACCATTTGGTGAAATTGCCGCTAACGCGATGTCATCAGCCAACGTAGTGTTACTTGTTATTACGTTTATAACATTTAAACCTTGTCCACTTCGCTCCAGTGAATCTAAAAGCCCATTTATGAACAGATTATATATCCATGTTGAAATAATTCCCCCTTGGCGTATACCTTGCAACACGGGAAAGAACTCGGAAGTTAAACCGTTTGCAATGATACAGCTATACATATTACTGTGCGCGTCAACTATAAGGGACCAAATTTTGCCTTGAATTCCAAGTCCTGCAATCTTGTAAAATATTGCATCTAACCATACAGTGTCAAAGGCCATTTTTGTGTCGAGCATAGCGACGTATACTTTGTTGTTGAGCTCAATATTGTGATAGATGGATTCTTGCAAATTAAAAGACACAGTTATTGCCCCTGTATTCTTTTGGTATGCGTTTTGCTGTCGGTTTGGAAATTCAATGTTGGTTTCTTTTACCCATTTTGCAATTATGTCATGTAAGACTGTTTCAAATAGTTTATATATATTTGGTAATAACGTTATAGGTCTATAGTTTCCGGGGTCACTTCTTGGTTTACCATTATCTTTTTTTTACGTTTTAATATACGTTTTAATTGTTTCGCTAGTGATAGTTGGATTTATTTCTGGAATGCTATTTGCGGTACTGTTTTTTATTTTTAGTTGTTTAACTTTTTCCTCTACAAGCTTTTTAAAATCGTTATCAAAGTGTTCACATTGAAGAGGTGAGTACACATCGCGAAAATAGTTTGTAAATACCTTTAAAATATCGCCTGGTTCTCTAACAGAGGTGTTTTTGTAGAATAGATGGGTACAGGCAGATGGTCTTTTGTTTTTCCTAGATTTAATTAAGCTCCAAAACAATCTGCTATCGCATTCAGCTGCTTCGATAAGCTGACTATTGAAGTACTTTTCAACGTTTTCAATTGCTATTTTTTGTGTCGTTACAAAATTTTGCTTGCAGCGTTTATATTTCGCGTATGATTCGTTATGCCATCCTCTTGGCTGTCCTTTTAGAACACATACTCGTCGTGCTTCGCGTTGTAAACTATATGATTTTTTCACTTCCGGCGTCCAGTAAGGTTTCGCATGGCGATTAAATTTAGATTGTGGAAGACATTGGTTAGACGATAATATTATTGCTTTAACGATAGCTTCGTACATTTCATCAACGTGAATTGTATTTCTTATTTGTAAATTTATACCGAGTTTTGCTTGATATTCTGATATGTGTGTCTGATTTATTTTTTGCCATGCTATGTGGCGATTTACATTTTCATTGATTATCCGTATGACTGGTACTTTCACAATTGCAAAAACAGGCAAGTGATCAGAAACATTAAACATGACATCGTCTAATATATTTACACATTCAATAAGATTTTTATCTCTATTTGAAATAATAATATGGTCTAACATAGATTCCATAGTAGTATAGGTATATCTTGGACCTTTACAAAGTGGAAAATGTACTAAGGTTAGCAAGTCATTTGTACGTAAAAAATTCGTGAACACTTCATTTCGAAAAGTACTTTGATTATTTCCTACAACAATATCAGCGTTCATGTCTCCTAGAAACATTATTATTCCATATTCTGAAAAAGTATCATATATAGCATATAAAGAATTCATGTAATTATCGAAAACATCATTTTACGTTTCTTACACGTTTTGCTCATTCGAGCATATAGTTAAACATGACACAAATTACAAATTACTTAATGGCAACAACACAAAAACCCATTTTTTAAAACAACATTTAAATCGATGGAAATATATGGAAAGCTTTAATAAACTCTCCGTCTAGTTGCCATCGAAATAGAAACTATTACAATAGACATCATAACTATTTGGTTATGAATATACAGGAATTCTACATACATTCTATTGTGTCAAATAATAAATTATGATAAGGTATGATAATTACGTTTATGCTCAAGATGTGATCGTATTGCAAGCCTCGAGTTAACATCAATAATCCCATTTTACATTTTCGCTGTTAATCTTACTGTATACTGTGTGAAATTGGAGATAATTTTAATATGTACGGGAAGGTAATTACATATTTTTAAAACTATAATTTATTAACGTAACTCTGTGTCTTTCCTATTTAGATTGCTTGATATTCATCCGTGTGCCTTTAACCTGGCCACAATACCACAAAAATACTAGTAAGTCAAATCTCAACTCACGCATCAGCGTTATATAAAATGTTATGAAAAATCATATATGTTTTTAAACTTTTTAAAATTTCATTATCTCGTAGATTATGTTGATGAAGATACTTTGATTGAGATAAATGACTTCAGATTGAGATTGGAAGTATTTTCGTGATTTTGGGACCAGAATATTATTAACTTTTATAGGCATGTCCCTATTATTCGTTTCTTATTGTAGAATAACTGCATATTATATAATTATTGTATTTTTTGTATTACCAACAATTTTAATAGAGTCTACATTTTAGTAAACTATTTCAAGCATGTGCTCCTTACAAACAAAATATGTATTCACAATCCAAGTACTTTCTTTTTCCTCTGTATAAATGTATTTTGCACAAGCTTTATAAGTCATGTGCACTTGTAATTGTTTTTATTACGACATACCGTAGATTTCATATCAAACAATGACCTATACAGTTATTGATAAAGAGTAAAGTTGTGCAATAATTTACGAATGTTGCAAAATACCTGATCATATTCATTATCAAGCGATATCAGATAACGATTGGTCATATGCGTTTCTGTGGTATTCGTTTAAAGAGGAGATTAAAAATGGAATAAAAATGAAATAAATAATGTGTTGAAACCCAGTGATTTTCATAGAAATAATGGGAAGTTCTAGCGAAATGCCAGATTATTGTAACCTTGCATAATTTGTCACTTGTACTGAAACGTTCTAAAACGGATGTGTCACAATATAGTGTTGTCCGCATCAACGTCAAACGAACAGTGACACTATTAAACGCACCTTCTACCGAGTGGTCACGGTATTAACTTAGACAAATCATGTACAGTATGTTGTCTTTATAAGCGTAAACAGAACAGCAAACAAGAAAAGCTTATGGACCAACCGAACATGGCAGCACCACGGGTTGTCCCGGAAGGCCGTATCACAGCTGTTCTGATAGTTGTGGTTGTAACAGTTTGTTCTATCATCCTCCCAGTAGCGTGCCTAATGTCGGGGCTAACCAACCACGAACTGTCATTCTCCATTGTTTTCACATGGAATATATGTTGGTTTAGCTTTTCCGTCGCAGCTATATGCATATTTGGCTATCTTGTTGGAAAGCGGAGACACGCGCACGTTATTCAAAGTGTGGAAATCGAGAGCAATATTCCGTTTCTTATAACAACTATAGTTTTGGGTTTAGTAACTTGTTGCTATCAAATATATTGTTCGACCCGGGAGTTTCAGTGCATACGCCATGAGCTGGGATTGGGTTTCAACCTTACTAAATCTTTGTCCACGATGTTCACAGGATGCCTAAGTTTAATACAGACTGGTTTCATTGCGTGTGTCTACAGATGGCAATGCAGAAGCTCCTATTCCCGGATGCTGTTGGCCATAATTATATCCCAAAACATGTTCTTTTGTGTGAACAACATTCTGGATGTTTTTAGAGCAGAGCATACAGATGATGATATTACCAATGTTTTGCACACGTTCCACAATGGCTCCGAATTGGACTACTTTCACAATACTCTTGTGTTTTCGACGTGTAACAAAACAATGGAAGTTACTGACAGAGTCACCAAGCATGTGTACAAGTATGTGTATTCATTCCAATTCGTGTACAGCATGTTTTCGCTGTGTTTTCTTCTGCAAATATGGAACATCACTCTTTCGATACCAGAAGATGCCAACTTTACTGTCAGCAGTCGCGAGGAGGAAGGATATAATGAGACTTCGCCTTTGTTAATGACTGAAGACATTTCGCCAAAACAAGCGTCTACAAACGTGTTTACCGACCTTTTGAGTTTCGTTTCAAGGCATTCTTTGAAGTTCACCATAGTATACGTATCGATTTATTTTGCCTTCCAATTGTTTGTTGAAATTAAAAGTGTGCACGAAGGTTCTGAGAATGTTAACAATACCTTTTATGGATACGAGAAGGCGAGTTATTATGTCCATACTATTTACACTAACATCTTCTGCGTCGTGCCATTCTTCGGTTACTTGGTTTCTCGAAAATATAATCCTTCAACGTGGAAGTTTGGTATATGGAACACAATGCTGATTTTATCAGCCTGTGGGAACTTCATTCTGATTATCTTCGAATCCATTGTCTCTATTTCTGTGCTAAACAATGATGATGAAATACACATAGGAGAGAAAGTTATCTTCCTTGTTGACACTTTATTACATTTTGTTGGCACATACTGTCAAATCCTGTTTATTGTCAAAGCTAACGACCTAGTGGAAAGCTTGCAATGGAATAGACAACAGTACCTGTATGTGAAAGGCATCCTTGTGTTTCTGTTTCTTGTAAATTTGGAGCACTCTATTTCTGACACATTTTTGACAGCACCTCCTTTAGAATACATCCAAGATATGGAAGAAGATGATACATATGAACACAAGCATTGGTGGCTTATAACAAGGATTATTTTTCCTATTGTGATTTTTTACCGCATTTTTTCAGCTCTTATGTGCCTTAAAGTATATAAGAAAACTCGAAATTGGAATCGCATATGAAATGAAATGGTTAAGGACAGACTAAGTAGTTTTGTTTCTGACTCTTTTGTTACATTCAGATCTCCATTATATCAAGCTTTAATTGTTTTTGGCCTGTTTTAAAGCAGTTATGCATCTAATTCCCCCATCCCCCTTAAAAAGAATATCGGAACTTATCATCCGCTTCCGGGCTCAGTTCATAAGCTTTACGTGGTTGCATTGTAAATGTTTGAAAAAAAGAATTTATACCGCAATGCCAATTTTACGCCAACCCAAATCGGAACATAGTAGATTTTTGAGACGTCATAAACACGCGCATTATCTCACAATCATCTGGAATCATTCGTAACTGAGCTTCAAATAAATATTTTCGTATTCATGAAAATATTAGTCTACCTTTAAGCCGATTAACATTGTTCTGTTTAAACAATTGGGATTGCTTTCCCGGAATATGTTTTTTTCTGTAAAACACAAGTGTACCTTGTGTATTGCGATAAATTAACATTCAATGCATATTATGTGTATAAACTGTAATATACATGTAAGTATATTTGTTTTACATATGTGTGACCAAAGTTCTTTGTAAAATATTTTCGTTTAGTACAGGATTCTAAATTAAATTAGTGTAGTATAACTACACATGTTTATAATGCCTTAATGGCCTTTAAGAATGCAATAGCTAGATGGAAGGATCTAAACATAAAAGCTTATTTTTTATTAAGTTTTGATGTTCATTGTTTAGCAAACATAATTCATTCTTCTGTTACAACATGTGTAGGTGTAATCAGAGGTTCAGCAATATTTATAAAATAAGATTTTACAAGATTTTCAATCAAAAAGCGTAATTATTTTTTTCAGAAATGTCTGTTTATAAAAATGTGTTTTTGTTTGTAAAACTTATCTTGTGTCTTTTTGTTTATTGCAATTATTTAAAAAGATGATTTGCTTTTTGCAACTAGTAAAATGGCTCAATCCCTTATTTTGCATTACTTTCTTGAATATCTTCCTGTTTTGAAAATATATCATCAAGAAGCCACAATGCTTTGTTGATTCGGTAGAATTGAGCATTTTGATAGAGAAGCATGTTTATATTTTCGACAGACTTTTCCGAAAAATACAAATGGTTTTTGATCCAAAATACGATTATGTATTTTGTCTTAAACGCTTTACCCCTAATCGTTTGCAAGGGATGAATGTTCTTGTCGTTAACAAAAATGTTCCTCAGAACTGAAAAAAACATGAAGTTTAAACATTCTGCTACTGTGCCTGTTTTTGTAGCTTTTCGCATAAATATTGAAACATTTTATTTTTTTGCCTGCCCCGCCCATTTTGTCTATGACGAAGGCTATTAAATTACATCATAAAGTAACACTTGCGAAAGATTTGTCAGTGTTACTCCTATAACTTAATAACTACTGTATGTGACAAAACTACATTTTGCTTTTTTTCATGAACAAAATACAACAATAACATATCGTCATACTTAACAATTGTTTTACCCTATGAGTATAAAATGACCTCCGGAACTTTCCTACTCTAAACGGGCCACTTTTTATTTCAGCGATATCCAAATTTGACGTCACAATTCTTATGTGAAAAACAACAGAAACGAGCTCAGTAGCCAAAAGTTTAAACATAACCCCGTTTAATGGCACAGAGTAAACGCCAAAGATATAGAACACAAAACAAAAAATCACAAACAAGAAACATGGAACAAAAGCACAAAACTCCACACAAAACACAGTGCATATATACTGTAATATGTTGTACCCCCTTTATATTTTAACAATTGTCCGGATATCCGAATTTACTTACACTCTGTTGTCTTATCGCTGTTTTTCCATTTCTTTTATGATTATTCCAGAAGTCTTGTAGTACATGAATATGTTGATAATTACAATTTCAATTCAGATATAAATTCCATAAGTATACCTTGAATCGAAGCTGTATAACCCGTTTATAAATTTGAAGTACACACGACTGTCACAAATATTTCCTCCATTTTAACTGTTGGGTTACAGCGCAGTAATATTTATTAGATATTTATTCATTGGAGTAAACTTTTCCTGTATGAATTGTAAAGTTAAATTGTTTCAAACATAATTTTATTATTAATGTTTTATATAAATGTGCTCATGTTACAGATTACAATTTCAATGCTGCAAGCGCACTATTTGATTCGATTGTTGCTATGACACTATTTCGCGGATGAATGATAATATTATTTCTGCAGCATTAAGATATTTGATTTATTATATTTAGACCGTTTAATTAATTCTTCGAATAGGATGCAATTTGTCATTCTCGATCGATTGATGTATATATTATTATGATTGTCTTGCAAGACTTTTCATATTTACTTGTTGTATTGTACTCGAGCCTTGGCACCTTCTTCTCACCTGCAAATGTGAGCTGCAGTTCTACAGACCAATCAAAAGCCTTGCAGCATTGCTGCAGCATCTTGCGGGTATATAAGAAGTGTCAAGTTCGAGCTTAGGACAGTTGATATTTCTGAAACTTGAACTATTTTCAACATCTTGAAAACAAACATGCGAGGTATATTCTTTTGAAACATTATATAATTAAATCATCGCGCATCATTTATTAAGTAAATGAACCTCGCATATTATTTAAACTAATTTAAGAATAAATAATCATTATAATTACATTGAACTTAACTTTATTTAACTTGTTGATCAACTCGTCAACTGTCCACCGAACATGTCCACCATTGTAATTATTGACTTAACTTTAGTTGAATTGACATTAACTTGAATAAATAACGTTTAATTGAGAATCGGACTTGCGTTTTCGAATATTCATCACTGACCATTATTAAACTAGATATACATTGGCTCACCAGGCACTAGGCCTGGTGTAAGCAGTGATTCACCACAGATATACTTTGGCTCACCGGATAAAATACTTGGTGTAAGCAGTGATCCACCCCATATCTTCGAAAGTTAATCATTAAACTTTAAACGTATGAGACGGATGTTACAATACTATATAAAAAACTAAAAATGGATGCCGCAGCAACTAGAGTTTGCAAGCTTGGTTTATGAAGATTGGTATATGGTTAAAACGTCATTAGGAAATAGTGAACGTCATTACTTTGTTTTGTCGAACAATGATTATAGTAAGTATGGCAACGAACATATGGACACATATATAACTTTTTGACTGGATCCTGCAGTATAGTAATAAGAAGTATGCACGCCAGGTTAATGGAACGTTGTAGTTTGAGGGCCATAAGAAGATTATGCACGTCCTTTTGATATTGGCATTACACAAAAAGTATTTAAAGGCTGAAGTAAGGATGTCGATAAAGGGCCTTTTTTGAAAAATACTGTACTTGTTATCGAAACAAAATATCACTCTTTTAGACTGTATCTGCAATAAATCATGAACTATTCAAACTTTGGTTAGTGCAACTTAATCTCTTGGCAGAAGGCCATATGGGAATCATGCCGGCAATTTATATGTTAGTAGGAAATAAATTGTGGTTGCTATGGCAACAGATACAGTGAAAATACCACTCTTAGACAGGATCTTAGTCTAACACAAAAGTTAAGGGAGCTTTGTATACATTTATGAAACTTGGTATGAAGAAAAAAGGAGATTATGCAACTCTTTTTATCCTCTATTGCACAAAAAAGTGGTTGCAAGTGCATCAAAAAGAGTGAAAAATACCTTCTTTTGACTTTATCTTGGCATCACTCAAAAAGTATTTAAAAACTGCATGCATAAAAGTAAGGCTGTGGATAAAGGGCCATTAAATGATTATGAGAAAACATTAAACTTTTTGACTGAACCCTACAATAAAACAAGAAGTATGAAAGCTACGTCAATAAAGCCTTGTATTTGGTTACAAGGATATTTGTGGACTGTGTGTGTCGTTAAATGAATTTGTCGGAAGATATATGTTGCTGCTATGACAGTATAATGAATTGAACTTCTTCCTTTCGTCCGACAAAAATGAATGCTGCGATAATTCAAAGACAATGCCAGGTAGGTATATGAAACTTGACGGACAAGTGATACTTATGCTCACCATTTATTATCATTGTTACATGTATATGACAAAGAAAACTACATTGAAACATAATAATATTGACGTGCCTTAGTAATACATGGTAACATTAAGTGACGTCATCGTTTGTGGCTACTTTACCGTATATACACACTTATAAATGTTGGGACAAGTGTTAAATTGGGCAACTAGTTTTAACTACATTTAGTTGTAACCCCCAGTAATCGTTGTTTTACTGGTCATTCCATGGCGGTAACCACATCATTTATTAATAGTATGTGTTGTTTTGTGACGTTGTGTGTCTCCCGTTAAGTGGCTCGTGGAAGGCTTTACCAATGTGCCTCTCAACAGTGCCTTAACCATGTCGTTGCGTTATGTTATCCATTGGGCTTTTCCCGGTAGTTTCAATAGAATATTCAACATATTGTTTTCAGAACATGCATAAGTCCAATTTTTAATAAGAGTCGAAAATTATATGGCAAAGAGAACTGCATTGACGTTTCTAAATATAATCCACCATCGAGGCGCCCATATTAAAAATGGATTTTGTGTTTTCAACTGTCAAGGGACATATGTAATGTTTATGGGAAAACTAATGACATGATACCAGTCCTGAAAACGTAAGCTGAATATTCAAAGAAGGTGAGCAGGTGAAAAAGATATGATTGGTATAAAAATGAGGTAATTATGAATTGGCTTACAAATGTTTCTTATAATCATATCCGTTTCTAGTATTTGCATAAGATGGAACCCCTCAAATTAAAACGTTCGTGCAAAATTACATTTAAATACCTTTGTGTTTGACCTATATATGGCGATACATATAAGCATCCTCCATTTTATTACAGCTTTACGTATGGCGAACGCTGTCCTATTACGTCAACAAAACATATGCACATAAATGTTAGATTGAGGCAAAAAACAACAACATACAATATGGCTGCCGATTAGTTATATTTTAATGGCAAACGTATAAAAGTAGATTTTGTTTTTTAAACCGATGTTTGTGTATATAAATTATTAAAAAATTAGTGTTTGTATTGATGCACCTTTCATTATCATGGACACTTACACGGATAGCGAATGAATTATTGTTAATATATTTGATACTGTTTGATAACGATTAAGAGGGACTACATACAATTTGGTGACATACTATGGATTGATTGAGTACATAATATTGAACTTTATAACATCAATATAAACCTTCCGAGAGGAACACATTTTCAGATGTCAACATGTTTCCTATGTTCAAATGCATGTATACTGCTTGGGAATTTTTTTTTCTATTTATAAGTTCAAAATGTATATTGAGCACGTTTTTACGGTCACGTATACAATTTCAACCTCCATTTAGTTATCATTTAGATACGGCTACTACAATACTGATAATCATTACTATTCTTCCGTGAATAATAACTTCAGTAAACAAAACGTATGCTATGATTATACAAACAGATCAAGTGTCAAGTTTAAAGTTTCAAGTTTTATTGTCCTCTGAAGGACAATCTTTGCGCGCCTTAGTTCTAGGAAACAAAACGCTTTTGTTTTGTAAAATATCTCTTATTTCTCTTAATGATACTAATGCTTTTGTACATGAATCTCGATATTGCATGGAACATATCATTTTACAAACTGAAAATGTACTGTAAACGTACACAAAGCCGCGATCAATGATTTCCAGACATAGCATGCCATAAAGCATACTGGAAATTTTATCCAATATGTGCTTTAATAAAAACAAAGAATAAAACTTCCTTATAATATATTCTACATTAACAATGCACGATTATTAGCGCAGGACTTTGAAACAGTCAGTACTTAAGTCATATGCATTTATTATCGAGTTTGTATCAAAACAATCAGACCGTTTCCTTCAATGTTACAGTAATGAAATGGTTTACGGATGTTGCAAAAAAGCTGAACATTTACTCATTTTCATGTGACGATGATTAGTCATACATATCGTTACAATATTTGTTGAAAATGGAAGTTAAGGATAAAAAATAGCAAACAACAAACTGAACGTTAAGATACAGTAATCTTCAAAGGGATACGGAAAACATATAGCTAAATGTATGAATTATGAGATAGTGCATAACTTTGACTCAAATTCATAGTGAATTGAAAAATGACATTGTAGCAAGAGATTGTTGTCACGTTAAGCGTGAACTGATTAGAGACAATAAAGCGAAAATTCTAGGAACTTCTGTCTGCTAGGACCACTATACATGGATACCCAACAGGTTGTCCCAGAAGGCAGAACCACTGCTGTTCTGACAGTTGTGGTAATAACACTGAGTTCTATCATACTTCCATTAGCGTGCATTCTCTCTGAGGTGACCAAACACGAACTGTCATTCGCCATTGTTTACACTTGGAATATATGTTGGTTTATTTTTTCCGTCGCAGCCATCGTCATTTTTGGCTATCTTGTGATGAAACGGCGACAAGCGTATGTGATTCGACATGAAGAAATCGAGAGCTCTGTTTTGTTTCTTATACCAACTATAGCTATCGCTTTAGCCACTTCTTGCTCACAAATATATTATTCAACCCGGACGTTTCCGTGCATAAAGCATGAGATTGGCTTGTTTTATAACCTAACGAAATATTTATCCACGTTTTTCACAGGATGTTACAGTTTAATTCAGACTGGTTTTATTACATTTGTTTACAAGTGGCAATGCAGAAGTTTTTATTCCCGAATGTTGTTGGCCATGATTTTGTCCCAAAATATGTTCTTTTGCTTGAACAACGTTTTGGATGTTTTCAGAGCATCAAACACGGACTCCAACAATACGGTTGTTTTGCAACAAAATAGCAATGACTCAAAATTGGATTACTTTCACAATACTCTTGTGTTTTCAACGTGTAACACAACCACGGAAGCTACAGACAGTGCCGCCAAACATGTGTACAAGTATTTGTATTCATTCCAATTTGAGTACTGCTTGTTATCTTTTTGTTTTCTTCTGCAAATATGGAACATTACACTTCCGACACCACAGGAGTTTAACGCCAATGTCAGCGATGGAGAGGACGACGAATTTAACGAACATTTGCCATTGTTAACGATTGAGAGCCTATCGTCAAGACATAAGTTTTCAAGAATGATGACTTACCTTTTGGGTTTCGTTTCACGACATTCATTTAAGTTCACTTCTGTATATGTTTCAATTTATTTTGCATTTAGGTTGTTTGTTGAAATTGAAATTGCAGACTCCGAAAACGAAGTTGAAAAAACATTGTATAGCTTCGAGAAGGCAAATTATTATGTTCAGACTATCTATACTAACATTATGTGTGTTGTGCCTTTTTTCGGTTACTTAGTTTCTCGAAAGAATAATCCTTCAAGGTGGAAGTTTGACATTTGGAATACAATGCTGATTGTTTGTGCCTGTGGGTTCCTCATACTGATTATATTCGAAACAATTGACAAAATATCCGTGTTACACAATCATGATAAAAGGCACATAGGAGAGAAAGTTATCTACCTTGTTAAGATTTTATTACATTATGTTGGCACTTACTGTCAAGTACAGTTTATCCTCAAAGCCAACGATTTAGTGGCAAACTCGCAAGTGACTGGACAACAACACCTATATGTGAAAGGCATCCTTGTCTTCCTGTTTCTTGTAAATTTGGAGCACTCTATTTCTGACACATTTCTGACCGCCCCTCCTTTAAAATACATCCAGGATATGCAAGGAGATGACACATATGGACGCAGGAATTGGTGGCTGATAACAAGGATTCTTTTTCCTATTGTCATTTATTATCGCATTTTCTCAGCCCTTATGTGCCTTAAAGTGTACATTAAAGTTCGGGATTGAAGTTACATATGCAATTAATTGGTTAAAGGCAGACAAAGTAGTTTGATCTTTGATTCAATTAAAACATATGGTAGTGAATTTGTTATCGCCATATGAGGCTTTTATTGCCGAAAAACGAATATTGACCTAAACTATAGTAACTCGTTTATGCTTCTCATTTGGGCCCGAGAAAACAGCTAATCGCCAGCTTCAGCTGAGTTCGTGACCTAAGCAGAGCGTGCTACCGTTGCAATAAACCTGTGTGAAGCTAAAATTAAAAATAAACAATACCAGGAAATTAATTGTGAATTTTGCGCCAACGGTGCACTTTATTTTTTTCCATATTTTTTTCGAAAACATCTGTAATTATTTGACACAGAAAATAAAAATAATCTTTTTGCATACATAAAACTATATTGTCTGCCTTTAAGCGTAATCACTTTGTTGTTATAACTGTTTATGAAACATATGGATTCGTTTTACACAGAAGTGGGCCGCATCGTGCGATTTTAGGCCTTTGTACAATAATTTGCTTTTATTATGTTATTGGGTATTTGAATTAAATGACATTTCAGGACGTAATACTGAAAAAAGAATGACGCTATCACTTATAATGCATAAGATACGTGTTTATAAGTGAGACCATGTAGCGCGCGTTTTGAATGCAAAATTTGACGTCATAAACATGACGTTATTGAAAATGTACATTATTGAAATGGCGTGCAATATTGAATTATCAATATTACAACAAGTCAATCATTTTATTTGTTTTCCAAACACAGAATCGTTCTAAAAGAGCAATAAAGAGAAAAATAATGATTCGGTTTTGCATTTTCAATCCATTGGGCCGTTTAAACACTGTAAATAAAGTCAAATTAAGTTGGTACGAAATCCTTGGTTACTATGGAAGTATGAGTAATGTAATGTTCATAAATAGTAGAGAAAATGTTTAGAAGAAAGACGTTTGGAAGAAATTAATAAGAAGAATATATATAGGATCTGACACGAGTTGTCATTTAATAAAATATTTTATTAAACGAGTTCATGAAATTTGTTAGTAAGCGAGCCTCTGGCGAGCTTACTAACAACTTTCATGGACGAGTTTAATAAAATTTCTTGTATTAAATGACAACGAGTGTCAGATCTTTTTTATCACATGCTTTAAACGGTGTTTTTATTACCAATTTAGTTCAACTTTCTGAACCGATTGTTTGACAGCCAAAGTACTCAGAGTAGAATGTCAACGATGCGCCATATAAATAGTTCCAAATTAAAATGACTAAAGTAACTAGCAGTTATCTAGTTTTAATTCTGATAAAGCGCTTAACAAGTCACAAATATAAAAATGTGTTGTAATATATCCAACAACATGAATAACGAACGATTTTAACAAAAAAAAAACAATAAGTACAATTTAATGACGCCACACTGAGAGTACATGCATTTACGCGGTTTTTGTGACCTACATCTGTCTGTCAAGTTTTACTGTTTTTTTACGGATTTAAAAGTTATTCGCTGTCGCTTTCTACGATGATTTTGCAGCGTTTTTGTAGTGTATATGGCGTTTCACAACACGCGGATGATTACGGCGAAGCCTTACTCTGTAATGCATGGATGTTGATGTTGAAAAAGTTCCACCAAGAATGTTTCCAGAAAAAATGATGTTCTAGCCGCCATGGGATGTGTAAGGAGATGTCTGTACTGCGGACTTCGTATTTGTGTTTTCGGTAACCGACAGCTGATTAAACTGGCAAGCAAATGGCATTGATTGCATATAAATTGCTTGTGTTGGTCAAGACGGATATGTTTGAAATGTTATTGTGGTGTGTGTCACTTATGTGGCTGTAATTGTTGACTGACTGGATATTTCTGTGACTTATGATCTGCATTATCTGGTTGGCGGAACATTGTTATCAGAAAGTTTTTGTACAAGATGCTTTCTGGCACTATGATTCGTTAGCCATTTGTCTCCCGGAAGTCTTACATCTTCATTATTACGGTAAGTATTTGTTGGCATTTTAACCATTTTGTTTACAAACAATGCGGAGGGATATCTAGGTTGAGTGTGATTATTCTAGCCAATAGAAATGTCTGATAGGTTATCTTACACATGTGTAAGATAAAAATATTCGTAATGGGTATATTACACGGAAAACAAGGGAAAGCATGTGATAAATATATATATTCATTTTTATTTTGTTGCATGTTTAAATTTATGTTTTATTTATGATTAGTTAATTTGTAATAATTAGATCCCACGAACAAAATCGTGCAATGCGGTCCACATGTGTTTTGCAAAATACCAGTGTTCCTTGTGTATTACTATATCTTCATTGTTTACTTATTAGGAAATATTTAGTTTATATGTATGCATATCTGATTTGTCTTTTGATTTTGTAGCTTTCTGATGAGCAAAGTATGTCATCCTTTTATAATTGAAAATTGAATATAGGATAAAGACATACATATACATTTATTTGTTCATTGGAAATTGTAAACACGTATTTATAAATTACGTTTTGAAATGTTTAGCTTCAACATAATAAAGAATCAGCTTCATAAAAGGCCGAGTTAAACATCATATTCAATTGAGAAAGTAAAAGCACAACAAATTCAAAACCTTCGATTTTTAATTTCATCTTTAATAGTTACAGATTATATCGTAACGAATCAGCCTTAGACCAGTCCATTTTTGTGTGGTTCAACCCTGTCCTAAAATATACCATGTTTGGGTGGATAAAGTAATGGGAGGCAACCTGAAACAAAAAACATGAATACAAATTTACAATTAAAAGAGCAAAGAATTTTTGAAATAAATGACAAATTAAATCCACGAGCAAAAATTGCATGAATTAAAAGAAAAATTGCATTTAAGCAACATCCTCTAATACAGTGCTTTTTTCTTTATACCTTTTCGTAGTTTAAAATTGCTTTTTTTAATAAATTATTTTTGGTTAAAAATTATCTTTTGTTTTGTTTTGCATATTTCTTTTTTATCTGTTTGTTTAACAATATAAAACGTCTTTTATTCTGTATGGGCACTACTCCCACTTCTTAAATAAGCATTTCATGATAAACATAATGTTTTACATGTAGTGTGTATGTGATTAATTGTGTTGTGTAATGTTGAATAATTAATGAAAAAAAAAAGAATTTAGAATTATCAGATAATAACTTATATTCAGTGACGTTGTGGTATGATAAACGACTGCAATCAGCACATATCAATGACCGTGCATATGTTACTGCCCCAGTATTCGCTCCAATGTCACTCGTGATAAATCGGCAAAGTCTAAATTTCACATCATACGTGGTAAATGTAAGATGTAAACATGTAGACGTCAACAACACGTATACAGTTTACAACCAAATTTGCTAAGTATTTAACGAATTTTAATATATTAAGGGCAATCAAAACCTGTTTCTGCCACGCAAATGTAAGAAATACAGTCATAATATATTCGACAAACACAATCGTTCAAAAGATGTTATATGATAAAAGTAATTATGATAATAATTAATTACTCCTTTGTTCGTAAAATTGTGAACCTTGTGACATTGTCGTTGATCTCGATAAAATGTTCGTGAACTTTGCTGAGATTATCCATACATGTAACGCCATCGAGGTATTTCGCAGCGTTGTCACAATGAATAAAACTAGAATCTCAACGAATGCTTACAAAACTCACTGTACAACACATTAGGTGTGTACATACTTACATGTTCGTACTATTGTGGCAAACCACGACGATTATTCACGGAAGACCACTTATGCGCATACGACAGAACGTGTTAGATTTTGTTACAATTGACTTTAACGGCAACATAACATTTTATGTAAACGACGTTTTTAAACGAAATTTTGTTTTCTGATTTCACTTGTTTTCAATCCTTATAATTTGAACCAGAAACAAACTTTATAGAAACTAGCAGTTTTGTAAATATTGATGAGAATCATTCCAACCACACAAATGCCAGGACTAGATCTCAATGCAAAGATATTTGACATAAACAAGTTCTTAACAATCAAACTTTTTATATAACACCGCCTTAAGAAACAAATTAAGGCACACGCCTGGCATAAATCAGCTTCTATGGATAGATAAAACATTATTTTGACCATGCGGGACTCTCGTTAAATCACCATGGCGTAGTTGCCAAATGTTGGCAAGAACTTGGTCGGCCTTCTGTAAACATTTCGGATCGGGCTTAGGTGTCCGGGTCAACACAGTAAGCCAGGGATCATCACATGTGTTATTGATTGCACTGAACCGCGTGCAGCACCATCCAATGGAGAAACATTTATTGTCTGTGGCCACCACCTGGAACTCTCCGCTAACGACGTCTCCTGAAATGGTAGCCGATCGTTTAAAATAATTATAAAAATGATGATAATAGTGGTAATAATAATAATAATAATAATAATAATAATAATAATAATAATAATAATAATAATAATACTTATAATAATAATAATAATAATAATAATAATAATAATAATAATAATAATAATAAAACGACCCCTCGCTTTGGAAGCTTTTAAACGATTACATCCTTTGTAGCATGATTTTAAATTAACTTCTGTTATAGTATGTTATGTTCTGCTTCAAAAGCTATTTTAATTGCAAGGTAGTATTACTGCCCCTTTTTACACAATCGAATACGCGGTTAAGCAGATACTGTCGTTTAAATTTGAAAATGATGTGTTTTTATATACAGAACTTACCTATAGTATCGATGTGCTTATATATGCCTGGCACTTTTGTGGGAAAATGCGTCGCTTTCACTGATGTGCACTGGCCGTTAGACCTAAAACCATCGGTAATTATCAATTTGATTATCATCTGAATGTGAAATTTAAATTTTAATAGTAAAACTTCTCAAATCTGATATATATATATATATATATATATATATATATATATATGTTGCATAGCAATGTACATAAACTCCTTATTTTTTTCGTTAATTCAAACATAGCCGATACATCACACATATTGACGCCATATGTCTTTTTGGGATGGGTGATTTATTGTTTGCTTAAATAATGTCGCAGTTCATATCAACGCATCAGTGAGTAACATACACTGAATACTTTGTAAGCATCTGTTATTTAAGACACTATGAGCAGTAAACATATTTTCTATCTTACAGTTAAAACCGCGAAGCCTGAGATTACAAACTCTGATATGGTAATTATAAATGCCATTTCGTGTTTTTAATTTATTAGTACAGTCAATGAGTATGAATCAAATATAAATAGTTTAAAAACAAAACCAGCCTGAAAAATCAAACAGGAACACAGTTCCCATTCAGTGCTACACTCATGCTTCATAAGCAAAGGATATTCTGCAAATGTTTGGAATCATTTATTTTTTGTCAGTTTCATTTTGTTGTACTCTTGGTAAGAAATGACAGTTGAACTATGAGAAATTTTGGTCGAATTGTCCGTACCTGTTTCTAAACTTACCTCCAGAATAATTTTAACTCTAATGCGCCTTTTTCCTTGGGCTGAAAAACGACAGCCCTTTCCGTAAACTTGCTCGAGCCCTGCCATGAACATGGTGCAAACCAATAGCTGAGATACCACAGGCCATTCCGCTGCGGGATACAGGAAATATTGTTTTGTATTTTGTTTGCTACACTTTTGCATGCCAGAAAAATGACAAAGTGATATAAGTAATAAAGACGACTTTTTACGAAATTGACTTGCTTCAATCCTTCCATCCTTGCTACCTGGTAGCGAGGAGCCAATATGACGTACTAAATGGGTTAAGCGCAACAGGGTTAGATAATGGTTATGGCCAGTTTGCCAAGTTATCGTCTCTGTCGCCAATAAAGGTTCTGACTCCACGCTTAAACGTTAAAGCAAATCATATGTTACGTTTTGCAAATATTGTCTTTCCTTTAATTATTAGGCGTAATGGTCCAAGTAGAAGTACCGTTCTGCACTCTTATAAACGGTAGTTGCACAAATGCTTATTGATTACACATAGTCAAAAACGTACCACGAGATAGTGAGTTGACCATTCTATTGATATACTCAAACGGGATAACAAACACTTTTTGTGTACTAAACATAAGCGCTCTACTTGTTTGTAGTGGTATACTGTATGAATTCATTACATAAGCAATAATATTGGGAAAATATATCTTCATGTTTAGCATTAACGTTTAAAATAGAATTTCTTTGCCATAACACGATTACCATTTTAGGGTTATAGTTTGGCATCACCGGTGGCCTCGTTCGTAGTCTCATTTTACATCGTTGCCCTCGGCAACGGCTACGGTCAACACACAAATGAGGACAGCTAAAGTCACACTGAAAGAAAGGACATAGAAGGGATGCGTATTGAAATGCCGGGGAAAGCATGTCTAAACTTGTGCTATATTAGTCATATGTTTACTTTAATTATATGCCTAAAAAGGACATTAATTGATAATATATTGTTGATTTTAAGAAAAGAGCGCTAAATTGTATGCAAACGTTACGTCATTTCGGAAATGATTGAACCCGTGTCCCAGCTCTGTGCGCGCTACCGTTTTGGTATTGAGAGCGGGCTAAATTTTCAAAACAGTAAATATCTCAAAATTTTATTTTACTGTTTGAAATATCATTTCTATTTCATTGATAAATCTATATAAAGACTTACGTGAAAAACTACAAATACAAGCCCAGTAGCCAAAATTTTAACATAAACCCCATTTAATGGCACAGAGTAAACGCCAAAGATATAGAACACAAAAACAAGAAATCACAAATAAGAAACATGGAACAACAGCACAAAACTTCACAAACAGCACAGTGCATATATACTATATAAAAAAAACTAGGTATGTTTAACAAGGATTGTTAGGTACCGCCTTCGAACGGTCGGTAAAATTTAAATTTATAGGGGACCAGTTTACGTGTACAAATCTCACTCTTATCCCAACAATCCTGAATAAAGGGAAAACGTAAAAGGTTAATCTTATCATAGTATCAAAGAAACCACCGGAAAGCATAAAATATTAAGTTTAATCATTGTTACAATCAATATGTTCACATTTCATATATGAAATGAAATTGTTCGCAATCTCACACTTTAAATCGTGAACGAGTCAGGCGCAAAATAAAGATTAACCATTGTTTTTGCATTTAAATGCAATATCATCTTTAGCTCATTTGATTTAAATGATCAGAACAAATAAAACATGAATATGATCTAGGTAGATAAAATTCGGCGCTATTTTAACTGGGTTTTTGTGAACACCGAGCTATTGATTCAAAAGCATTTATACAAAGGCCTATATTTTTTAATCTGTACCAAAATCGAATGAATTTTCTTTTCTATTTTATCATTGAAGTCAAATTATTTATTCATGACTATGCATAAAGAAATATACAAATCTAAAAACTTATATTGTGCACCTTTAAGGTACTTTCTCATAAGTAAACAATATTTTAATAATAGTTCAGAACATTTCTTTGTTATTCGTTTGAATACACTTGTGATCAGCTGTATTGTTAACAGAATTTGAGACAATTGTTTCATGTGCTTTTGCTTATCTAAATGATTTAGACCTAACATCTATATCGTCAATAACGTTCATTACTTGCACAAATCAGCCCATTTAGAAATTTATTTCAAAACAAGATAGATGTACGACACAGTATCACAGTGGACTACTTTATGCGTTCATAGACCTGATTTCACAGCGTCTTAAGTTTCAAAGTGTTAGATTTGTGTTCACTTCTTTCAGATGAACATTGCATTGTAAAAGTGTTGTTTAACTTTGAAAATATTATAACAGGCATATAAATACAAATTTCTTAAAGAGGGACGAAGGGAAAGAAAATAATTTTGTTTCAAATTTTGATTAAAAAAATAGACGTCATTTAGAACAATTTACTTGCGCTAGATAAAAACAGTTTGGTCTCTGTTGATGCTGTTGATTGATAAGATTGGTGAATGCATCAGCGATGTTTATCATACGAGTTATAGAAAGAGTGTTTAACGCTAAGAATCCTAAAAGGATAGAAAACAGAATTTTAACCATCTATAGTGCGCGAAAGAAAATGCATAAGGCAACTATTTATACAAGTTACAAAGATGCCACGATAACAAGGATTTGTTGAGTCACGCAAGAAAATTCTATTAAAAAAACAATTAAAAGATCTTACAAATCATTTCGAAATTCGAGTGTTATCAAATTAACATCATTAAAATCCTCAAATCCGAGGAAATTTAGAAGCTTTTAACGGCAAATGAAAACAAATATTGCTGTTGACCTGTGATTTAGAAACTTTTTAGAAATGATGATTCTGGTTTAGTACCCCGACATAGGACTATAGGTGTTATAAACCCGACAATATACAAATATAAAGGATTAATACAAGAACTGTCGTACTTTCGACCTATAATATTATTAATTTGTGTAGGAAAACTATTTACGTATATTTTAGGTTATAGACTTTGGTGTCAAGTACATTCAAATTAACCAATACCACTCTTGCTTTAAAAAAGGTTATTCTACTGACGATAGCATAGGGTTGATAGACTTAAAACATAAGAAAAAATATTATGCTTGAGTGTACCCTTAAAGGTGCATTTGGTATTGTAAAAAGACCCTTGATATGTTCTAAGCTGATGTCATACATTATTTTTGGTCGGTTAATAAATATTATAAATAATATGTATAATCAGGCAAAATCGTGTGTTTCTGCAAATGACACATGTTCAAACTACTTCTCTTGTTCCATTGGTTTTCGACAAAATATTACGCCAATATATTTTTTTACTATTTAAATGATCTTCAAATATTTTCCAAAATACCTGAATGAAAGAACAATTAGGTCATATATCTAGAATTATTTACACTTTGTATGCTTATGACACAGTCTTTTTATCTGAAACAGTCGATAATCTACAAAACACTATTAATCTTTATGAAGAATATTGTGATCAATAAAAACTCACCACCAATACAACTAAAACAAAGAAAGTTAGTTTTTCAGAAAGGCAGAATACGTTATTATCATGTTTTTTATAAAGGCACTCTACTGAAAATAATTGTTAGTTTTAAGTAACTAGGTATAGTATTTAGTAATAATGACTCTTTCTATACGCTGAAATATCACAACAAGCACTAAGGGCTATGTACTGCCTTCTCAGGAAATGCAAGCCCTTAACTCTTCCGATTGATATGGAAATGTAGGTGTTCAATACTATTATTATACCTTTACTTTTAACTGGTTGCTCATGTTTTGGATACAGAAATAATACAATTTTGGAAAGATTACAACCAAAACAATTAACTTTTGCTGTGTATATGTGAGTATTGCACGTTCTTTTCATTTAAAACAGCCTCGTTTCGCATTATGAATTTATCGTCTCATATACTGTCAAGTTATCGTGACAGGGTTCTATGAAATAACTTGTTTATTTGATGACATGGTTGTTAGCATATTTAGAAAATTTTGCTACTATCAGTTACTCCATTGTGCTTTTAAAAGGGACTCGCTTATGTTTTGTAAAATGCAGTTGTTATGACGAAATAACGTGCAAATTGAACCCTTGAACAAATACTGATAAATGCTCAAATATTGTCTATGAAGACCACAGTTTTGAAAATATTAGTAACAATTTTCAACAATAGGTTTTAAGGTTAAATTAACCCTCACTTTATACAAGAGTCCTCGTGGTCGAGCGGTTTTGTTGCCGGTTTCTCTCTCTCTCTTTTACTTTACCGGCGTAGGTTCGCTCCGCACTGAAACCAGTTTTTTATACTTTAATTGTATCTTTACTACAGTTTCGGCATCAAAGAGTAAAATAATTATAAAATTAGTGTTTTTAGATGCACAACCGTGAACAAATGGTCAAAAACATGAGCGAGTCCCTTAAACCATAAATTACAGTGAATCTGATTTTAGATAATTATTATTAAGTCGTACAATATATTACCATTGAAATCATGATAATTAAATCATTTTGTGGAAGTTCTCAGGATGTCTCCAAATGTTATAATATTTGTTTGACTTTTTTATATCTATATGTCAAGAATAAAACACAAAAAAGAGTTTGTGTATGTATAGCTTTGATTATATGTTCATAGAGTATAGTCAAATTCGCTACAAGTACTTTCAATTTTAACTGTATATAATATATATTATTTTGCACATAAGTTTGTAAGTCATATGCACTTGTTATCGTTTTTTATAAGGAGCCTTTACTTTTATTGATTAAGAGTAAAGTTGTGAAATATGAATGTTAATAATAGCTTATCATATTCATTATCAAGCGATATCAGATAAAGATTGGTCATATGCGTTTCTGTAATATTTGTTTAAAGAGGAGTGAAATAAAATAAATAAAAAATAAAAGTGTTGAAACCCAGTGATTTTCATAGGAATACTGGAAAATTCTAGAGAAATGTATGATTATTGTGAAATTGCATAGCGTTCTTAAACGGATAAGTCGCATTATATAAGTGTCCGCACCGGCGTCAACTAAACAGTGACAGTATATAACGTACCTATTACCGAATGTTCACGGTATTAACTACTTTTAAAATATTTTACTGTCTGTTGTTGTCATAAGTGTTAACAGAAAAGCCAAAACAGCAAAGCTTCTGGACCACCTGAACATGGCTGCACCACGGGTTGTCCCGGAAGGTCGTACCACGGCTGTTCTGATAGTTGTTGTTGTAACAGTTTGTTCTATCATCATCCCAGTAGCGTGCCTTATGTCAGGGGTAACCAATCACGAACTGCCATTCTCCATTGTTTTCACATGGAATATATGTTGGTTCAGTTTTTCTGTCGCAGCCATAGGCATATTTGGTTTTCTTGTTGGAAAGCGGAGACACGCGCATATTACTCGAAGTGAGGAAATCGAGAGCAATGTTCCGTTTCTTATAACAACTATAGTTTTCGGTTTAGTAACTTGTTGCTATCAAATATATTGTTCGACCCGGGTGTTTCAGTGCGTACGGCATGAGCTGGGATTGGGTTTCAACCTTACCAACTTTTTGTCCACGATGTTCACAGGATGCCTAAGTTTAATCCAGACTGGTTTCATTGTATGTGTCTACAGGTGGCAATGCACAAGCTCCTATGCCCGGATGTTGTTGGCCATAATTATCTCCCAAAACATGTTTTTCTGTGTGAACAGCATATTGGATGTTTTCAGAGCAGTGCATACAGATTATGACATTACAAATGTTTTGCAAAATATCAACAATGGCTCCGAATGGGACTACCGTCACAATACTCTTGTGTTTTCGACGTGTAACAAAACCACGGAAGTTACTGACAGAGTCACCAAGCACGTGTACAAATACGTGTATTCATTCCAATTCGTGTACAGCATGTTTTCGCTGTGTTTTCTTTTGCAAATATGGAACATCACGCTTCCGATACCAGAAGATGACAACTTAACTGTCAGCAGTCGAGAGGAGGAAAGTTATAATGAGACTTCACCTTTGTTAATTACTGAAGACATTTCGTCAAGACAAACGGCTTCTTCAAACTTGTTGACCGACCTTTTGTGTTTCGTTTCAAGGCATTCTTTTAAGTTCACTATAGTATACATATCGATTTATTTTGCCTTTCAGTTGTTTGTTGAAATTGAAAGTGTACACGAAGGTTCCGAGGCTTATAACAATACATTTTATGCTTACGAGAAGGCGAGTTATTATGTCCATACTATTTACACTAACATCTTCTGCGTCGTGCCATTCTTCGGTTACTTAGTTTCTCGAAAACATAATCCTTCAACGTGGAAGTTTGGTATATGGAACACAATGCTGATTTTATGCGCCTGTGGGAACTTCATTCTGATTATCTTCGAATCCATTGCCTCTATTTCTGTGCTAAACAAAGATGATGAAATACACATAGGAGAAAAAGTTATCTTCCTTGTTGGCATTTTATTACATTTTGTTGGCACGTACTGTCAAATACTGTTTATCCTCAAAGCCAACGACTTAGTGGCAAGATCGCAATCGACCAGAAAACAGTACCTGTATGTGAAAGGCATCCTTGTGTTTCTGTTTCTTGTAAATTTGGAGCACTCTGTTTCTGAAACATTTTTGACAGCCCCTCCTTTAGAATATATCCAAGATATGGAAGGAGATGATACATATGGACACAGGAATTGGTGGCTTATAACAAGGATACTCTTTCCTATTGTGATTCATTATCGCATTTTTTCAGCTCTTATGTGCCTTAAAGTATATAAGAAAACTCGAAATTGGAATTGCGTATGAAATGAAATGGTTAAGGACAGACTAAGTAGTTTTGTTTCTGACTCTTTTGTTACATTCAGATCTCCATTATATTAAGCTTTAATTGTTTTTGGCCTGTTTTAAAGCAGTTATGCATCTAATTCCCCCCACCCCCTTAAAAAAGAATATCGGAACTTATCATCCGCTTACGGGTTTAGATCGTGAGCTGAGCGTGGTTCCATTGTAAATCTTTGCAGAAAATAATTTATACCGCAAAGCCAATTTTGCGTTAACCCAAATCGGAACATAGTACATTTTTGAAACGTCATAAACACTTACATTATCTCGCAAACATCTGGAATCATTCGAAACTGAGCTTCAAAAAAGTATTTATGTATTCATAAAACTATTTAGTCTACCTTTATGCCGAATAACATTGTTCTGTTTAAACAATTAGGATTGCTTTACCGGAATATGCTGTTTTTTTGTAAAATACAAGAGTACCTTGTGTATTGCGATGAATTAACTTTCAATGCATATGTTGTGTACAAACTGTGATATACCTGTAAGTTTATTTGTTATGCTTATTTCTTGAATATCTATGTATGAACAAAGTTTGTAAAATCCTTTCGTTCAGTACAGGATTCTCAATTAAATTAGTGTATAAATTCATGTTTATAATGCCTTAATGGTCTTTAAGAATGCAATAGCTTGATGGAAGGACTAAAACATAAAATATAAAAAAACAGGGGAAAACACCCACCCGCCATTACCTCCCTGTTATACCCCAATGGGATACATGCTTATTAATTTTCCAAATAAGCTTATGTTATTTGTGTTTAAAAAAAATCAAAATGAAGCCTTATTTGCATTTACTAAATATGTTGCCTTACTGTTTCAATTTATTTTCTACATTGTGTAGAATGTACATCTGTGATTTATATGTCATATAACATGACCAATGATTGGAATAAAATTTATCTTATCTGTCTTATCTTACCCCAGTTGGGTCTTTAAACGCCTTACCCCTAATCGTTTGCAAAGGATGAATGTTCTACTCGTGCATAAAAATGTTTCTCAGAACTGAAAAAAACATGAAGTTTTGAAACATTTTAATTTTTTGCCAGCCCCGCCCATTTTCGCTATGACAAAGGCTATTAAATTACTAATAAAGTAACACTTGCAAAAGGTTTGTCAGTGTTACTCCTATAACTACTGTATGTGACAAAACTGTATAGACAATAAGTTTATCCCCTGCCCGTCCGCCTGTCTGTCCTTCCGAAAAATAGAAGCTGCAAAATCTCGAGTTTGCAAGCTTGGTTTATGAAGTTGGTATATGGTTTAAAACTCATTAGGAAATAATGTACGTCATTACTTTATTTTGTAGAAACATGATTATAGTCAGTATGGCAACGAACGTATGGAATTTTATATCACTTTTTGTCTAAATTCTGGAGTAAAGTAATAAGAAGTATGCACGCCAGGTTAATGGAACTTTGTATGTTGATAGAGGGCCATAAGGAGATTATGCACGTCCTTTTGATAATGGCATAACACAAAAAGTATATAAAGGCTGAAGTAATGATGTCGATAAAGGGCCTTTTTTGGAAAATACTCTACTTGTTATCGAAACAAATTATCACTCTTTTAGACTGCATCTGCAATAAATCATGAACTATTCAAACTTCGGTTAGTGCAACTAAGTGTTTTGGCAGAAGGCCATATGGAGATTATGCCGGTAATTTTTATGTTAGTAGGAAATATATAGTGATTGCTATGGCAACATATACTGTGAAAACACCACTCTGAGATAGGATCTTAGTCTAACACAAAAAGTAAGGGAGCTTTGTATACATTTATGAAACTTGGTATGAAGAAAAAAGGAGATTATGCAACTCTTTTTATCCTCTATTGCACAAAAATGATGCTTGCAATGGCATCAAAAAGAGTGAAAAATACCTTCTTTTGACTTATTCTTGGCATCACTCAATAATATATAAAAACTGCATGCATGAACGTAAGGATGTGGATAAAGGGCCATTATGAGAAAACATCACACTTTTTGACTGAACCCTACAATAAAACTAGAAGTATGAAAGCTACGTCAATGAAGCCTTGTATTTGGTTACAAGGATATTTGTGGATTGTGTGTGTCGTTAAATGAATTTGTCGGAAGATATGTGTTGCTGCTATGACAGTATAATGATTTGAACTTCTTCCTTTCGTCCGAAAAAAATGAATGCTGCGACAATTCAAGGAGAATGCGAGCTAGGTATATGAAACTTGACGGACAAGTGATACTTATGCTGACCATTTAATATCATTGTTACATGTATATGACAAAGAAAACTACATTGAAACATAATAATATTGACGTGCCTTAGTAATACATGGTTGCATTAAGTGACGTCATCGTTTGTGGCTACATTACCGTATATACACACTTATAAATGTTGGGACAAGTGTTAGATTGGGTAACTAGTTTTAACTACATTTAGTTTTAACCCCCAATAAACGTTGTTTTACTGGCCATTCCATGGCGGTAACCCCATCATTTATTAATAGTATGTGTTGTTTTGTGACGTTGTGTGTCTCCCGTTAAGTGGCTCGTGGAAGGCTTTACAAATGTGCCTCTCAACAGTGCCTTAACCATGTCGTTGCGTTATGTTATCCATTGGGCTTTTCCCGGTAGTTTCAATCGAATATTCAACATATTGTTTTCAGAACATGCATAAGTCCAATTTTTAATAAGAGTCAAAAATTATATGCAAAGAGAACTGCATTGATGTTTCTAAATATAATCCACCATCGAGGCGCCCATATTAAAAATGGATTTTGTGTTTTCAACTGTCAAGGGACATATGTAATGTTTATGGGAAAACTAATGACATAATAACAGTCCTGAAAACGTAAACTGAATATTCAAAGAAGGTGAGCAGGTGAAAAAGATATGATTGGTATAAAAATAAGGTAAATATGAATTGGCTAACAAATGTTTCTTATAATCATATCCGTTTCTAGTATTTGCATAAGATGGAACCCCTCAAATTAAAACGTTCGTGCAAAATTACATTTAAAAACCTTTGTGTTTGACCTTTATATAGCTATACATATAAGCATCCTTCATTTTATTACAGCTTTACGTATGGCGTAAGCTGTCCTATTACGTCAACAAAACATATGCACATTAATGTTAGATTGAGGCAAAAAACAACAACATACAATATGGCTGCCGATTAGTTATATTTTAATGGCAAACGAATAAAACTAGATTTTTTTTTTAAACCGATGTTTGTGTATATAAATTATTATAGGATTAGTGTTTGTATTGATGCACCTTTCATTATCATGGACACTTACACGGATAGCGAATGAATTATTGTTAATATATTTGATACTGTTTGATAACGATTAAGAGGGACTACATACAATTTTGTGACATACTATGGTTTGATTGAGTACATAATATTGAACTTTATAACATCAATATAAACCTTCCGAGAGGAACACATTTTCAGTTGTCAACATGTTTCCTATGTTCAAATGCATGTATACTGCTTGGGAAAAAAACTTTTTTTTATTTATAAGTGTATATTGAACACGTTTTCACGGTCACGTATACAATTTTAACCTCCATTAAGTTATCATTTAGATACGGCAACTACAATACTGATAATCTTTACTATTTTTCCGTGAATAATAACTTAAGTAAACAAAACGTATTATATGATTATGCAAACAGATCAAGTGTCGAGTTTATAGTTTAAGTTTTATTGTTCTCTGAAGGTCAAACATTGAAGGCATTATAAGTTCTAGAAAACAAAATGCTGTTGTTTTGTAAATTTATCGCTAAAGCCTCCGGTCAATACTATGTGAAAAACTACCAAAACAAGCTAAGTAGCCAAACGTTTAAACATAATAAAATAAACAAAATAATTTCACTTATAATATTCTTTGACAGTTGTAATGTTAGTAAAATGCAATGTTTTCATTAAACAAAATTTGATATAAAATGAATATGAAATTTTAAGGGTTATTCCAAAAAAAATTATTAACCGGATAAATAACTGAAGAATATCTGACCTAAGTATTTTGTATGAAAACCAGACTACCTTAAATATTAAATGCCGTATAAGTAGTAATGTTCGATCATTTTTTCAAAACTTTTTTTAAAGCCGACGCATTCACGTTTCACGTTTCATAAGGTCAGCACTCAAACAAATTAATTTCATTTGTATTTAAGTATGAGTTAAATGTTTCGTTTATCGATAGAACATGATACAACGTTCAAAGTAGAGCTTTATTTTTAAAACTTGTTTTTAAACCAATAACATAGAACTGCTCTATTTTCCAAAAAGCGTTATTAACGCTCCTGAAAAAAATACCTATTTTGATTTCGTCTTTCTAAATTCTAAACGGGCAAAAGTAGTACAAGAGTTTCTTTTATTTCTCTTAATGAAACTAATGCTTTGTACATTAGTCTCGATATTGCATGGAATATATCATAATACAAACTTTGTCTTGAAAGTGTAAAGTAAACGAAAGTAAAGCCGCGATCAATGATTTTCAGACATTACAGGAAACTTTATCCAATGTGTGCTTTAATATAAGTAAAGGATAAAACTTCCTTATAACATATTCTTTATTATCAATGTACGCATATTTGCGCAGGACTTTGAAACAATCAGTACTTAAGTCATATGGAATTGTTTTCTTTAACTTATAAGGGCATAGCTAGAGTTTACATCAAAACAATCAGACTGTATGCTTCAATGTTGTGAAATGGTTTACGGATGTTGCAAAAATAAAGCTGAACATTTACTCATTATCAAGGGATGAAGATTAGTCATACATATCGTTAAAATATTGGTTGCAAATGGAAGTTAAGCGTAATGGATAGCAAACAACAAAAGGAACGTTTCAATACAGTAATCTTCAAAGGAAAAAGGAAAACATATAGCTAAATGTATGAATTATGAGATAGTACATGACTTTTACTCCAATTCATAGTGAATTGAAAAATGACATTGTAGCAACATTTTGAGATGGTTGTCACCAAAAGCGTGAGCTAAACAGAAACAATGAAGCGAAACTTCTAGGAACTTTTGTCCGCTAGGACCACTATACATGGATACTCCACAGGTTGTCCCGGAAGGCAGAACCACAGCTGTTCTGGCAGTTGTGGTAATAACACTGAGTTCTATCATCCTTCCATTAGCGTGCATTCTCTCCGAGGTGACCAAACACGAACTGTCATTCGCCATTGTTTACTCTTGGAATATATGCTGGTTTATTATTTCCGTCGCAGCCATCGTCATCTTTGGTTATCTTGTTGTGCAACGGAGACAAGCGTATGTGACTCGACATGAAGAAATCGAGAGCCCTGTTTTGTTTCTTATACCAACTATAGCTATCGGTTTAGCCACTTCTTGCTCACAAATTTATTATTCGACCCGGACGTTTCCGTGCATAAGGCATGAGATTGGCTTGTTTTATAACCTAACGAAATATTTGTCCACGTTTTTCACAGGATGTTTCAGTTTAATTCAGACTGGTTTTATTACATTTGTTTACAAGTGGCAATGCACAAGTTTTTATTCCCGAATGCTGTTGGCCATGATTTTGTCCCAAAATATGTTCTTCTGCGTGAACAACGTTTTGGATGTTTTCAGAGCATCGAACACGGACTCCAACAATACGATTGTCTTGCAACAAAATAGCAATGACTCAAAATTGGATAACTTTCACAATATTCTTGTGTTTTCAACGTGTAACACAACCACGGAAGCTACAGACAGTGTCGCCAAATTTGTGTACAAGTATGTGTATTCATTCCAATTTGAGTACTGCATGTTTTCCCTTTGTTTTCTTCTGCAAATATGGAACATAATAATTCCGACACCACAGGAGTTTAACGCCAATGTCAGCGATGGAGAGGACGACGAATATAACGAACATTTGCCATTGTTAACGAATGAGAGCCTATCGTCAAGACATAAGTTTTCAAGAATGATGACTAACCTTTTGGGTTTCGTTTCACGACATTCATTTAAGTTCACTTCTGTATATGTTTCAATTTATTTTGCATTTAGGTTGTTTGTTGAAGTTGAAATTGCAGACTCCAAAAAACAAAGTTGAAAAAAAACATTGTATAGCTTCGAGAAGGCAAACTGTTATGTTCAGACTATCTATACTAACATTATGTGTGTTGTGCCTTTTTTTGGTTACTTAGTTCCTCGAAAGAATAATCCTTCAAGGTGGAAGTTTGACATATGTAATTCAATGCTGATTGTATGCGCCAGTGGCTTCCTCATACTGATTATATTTGAAACAATTGACAAAATATCCGTGTTACACAATCATGATAAAAAGAACATAGGAGAGAAGGTTATCTATCTTGTTAAGATTTTATTACATTATGTTGGCACTTATACTCAAAGCCAACGATTTAGTGGCAAACTCGCAAGTGACTGGACAACAACACCTTTATGTGAAAGGCATCCTTGTCTTCCTGTTTCTTGTAAATTTGGAGCACTCTATTTCTGACACATTTTTGACCGCCTCTCCTTTACAATACATCCAGGATATGCAAGATGACACATATGGACGCAGGAATTGGTGGCTGATAACAAGGATTCTTTTTCCTATTGTCATTTATTATCGCATTTTCTCAGCCCTTATGTGCCTTAAAGTGTACAAGAAAGCTCGGGATTGAAGTTACATATGCAATTAATTGGTTAAAGGCAGACGAATTAGTTTGATTTTTGATTCAATTAAAAGATATGGTAGTGAATTTGTTTTCGCCATATGAGGCTTTTATTGCCGAAAAATGAATATTGACCTATACTATATTAACTCGTTTATGCTTCTCATTTGGGCCCGAGAAAACAACTAGTCGCCAGCTTCAGCGGATCTCGTGGCCTAAGCAGAGCGTGCTTCCGTTGCAAAAAAACTGTGGGAAGCTAAAATGGAAAATAAACAATACCAGGAAATTAATTGTGAATTTGTCGCCAACAGTGCACCTTATTTTTTCCATATTATTTTCGAAAACATCTGTTATTATTTACAACAGAAAATAAAAATAATCTTTCTCCATACATAAAAGTATTTAATCTGCCTTTAAGCGTAATCACTGGGTTGTTATAACTTAGGGGTTAATACACGGTGTAGCCGGGCCGTTGAGTGATAATTGGCCCGAGTGACTCATAATGGCCGGAGACATAGTCGAGGGACATTATGAGCACGAGGGCCAATTTTCACTCAACGGCCCGGCTACACCGTGTATTAACCTCTTTAATACATATGTTTGTTTTTCTTATTTAGCAAGTTTTAAGTTTGCTTTTTAAAGTTTATCTGCAATCCAGTTGTGCAATCTCATTTCGCTCTGGCCTGACTACGATGAGATAACTCACTCTCAAATTAAATTTGCTTTTTATTATTAAGTTTTTGAGAGCGAGCCAAACAAGCAAACAACATTTTGTTGTCACTTTTATGTCCCTATTCCAATTTCAATTGATTACTTTGAAAATTCCACAACACGTCTATCCGAATTTTTCTGTAAGAATCACTGCCGTCTGTCTGTTCATGTCCTGAATAACTGAATTCAATTCAATAAACATGAACACTTAGCAAGTAGAACGACTGTTTGTACTTAAATAAACAAATACCTCGTATTAATGATGTCAACATGTATGGACAGTTGCTGTTTTTTAAGTAAATTCTATTTTACTGCTTGCTTTGTTTTCTTTTTTGAATGTCAACGCAGAATAAAAAACGCCGCCCTAACGGTCAACACTGGTTATCAAATACTAGCATATCTTCCTAAACTGCGTTCGCGTTGGCCTCCCTTTAGGATTTTAATAATAAATATGTTCAAGCAGATCAATACAATTTTATTTATTTAGTCAAGACATTATTTTGCAGTCGCCAAAATTGATTTTAAGGCGAAATTTGAATTCACGTGCGAATGTTCTACTGGCCGCAAAATAATAATCGAAAATCGGCCCGGGCCGCAAAACTGATAATCGCTGAGTCATGCAAATAATCGCTCAATCCCTGTACAAATGTGTTACTATATATAGTAACACATGTATTAATGTTTATTAAACTTATGGATTGTTTTACCCAGATATGATCAGCATCGTGCGATTTTGGACCTTTGGACATTAATTTGCTTTATTATTCTATTTGGTATTTGAAATAAATGACATTTCAGGACGTATTTCTGATAAAAATAATGTCTCACTTAAAATTCCTAAGATACGTGTTTATAAGTGAGACCATGTATTGCGTGTTTAAATGCAAAATTTGACGTCACGCATATGACGTTATTACAAAAGTACATTTTTGAAATGAAATGACTTGCAATATTAGTGTATCAATATTACAACTAGTTAATAATTTTATTTGTTTTCCAAACACAGAATCTTTCTTAAACAGTAATAAAGAGAAAAATAATGATTTAGTTTTGTATTTTCAAATCATTGGGCCGTTTTAAACACTGCCATGAGTAATGTAATGGTCATAAAAAGTAGAGATATACATATTAATTTTTATTTTGTTGCAAGTTTTATTCATGATTTCATTTGTAATAATTACACCCGACGAACAAAATCGTGCGATGCGGTCCACATGTGTTTTGTAAAATACTAGTGTTCCTTGTGTATTACTATATCTTTAACGTATACGAATTATGAAATATTTAGTATAAATGTATGTATATCTGTTTTGTCTATTGATTTTGTAGCTTTCTGATGAGCAAAGTATGTCATCCTTTTATAATTGAAAATTGAATATAAGATAAATACAAACATATACATTTATTTATTTCTATTGAAAAAGAAATGCAACATTTTACCATTTAAGGTACAAACATGTAAGGCAATGTCCCACATATTATTTACTGAATCGATGTCTTATTTGGTTTGACATCCAGGTTTCTGAACATTTTTTAAACTGTTTGCAATTGTTTATACAATTGATGTATATTGTTGTTACGGCATTTAATAAATTTCCATTTTATGGTCGTTTGTTGACTACTTACTAGCTGGGGATATGAGAATCATAACCGTGCCTAGAGTAATTGATAAATGGTTTTAAGCCTGAATATTTGGGTAGACAAGCTTTTTCGGATAACTTGATCGTACCTTGGAAGATTAAGAACAGTTGACTGGCTTGTTTCATTCAATAAAATGTAATGTCTGTATGCGGTCGTGGAACACAAGAAGTCCGCTTCTTATTGTATAGAATTTGTTTTACCCTATTCTTGGATATCTACACATTGATGGTGGAACTGATTAGACTGATATGTTTCTTTTTTGTTATTATTGATAAGGACTGGGACAGGCAAACTACTAGTGGAATCCTAAGTGTCTTAATTGCCCGTACGTATGCAATAAGCTAGAAACATGTTACATATACTGATGTCGTAAATGATGAGATCGTAGCATTACGTGCGTGTATTGTCGAATAAATACAATCTGTCGATACAAGTTGGGAAAAGTGTGATGTTGAGTTCCCATTAACATTTATTGATATGTGTGTAATCAAATGTGAATGCAGTCGGTTGTTTTGTGAAGTTGTGTGTCTCTCATTAAGTGAACGTAAGGCATTAACAATATGCCTCTTAACAGTGCCTTTAACAATTACGTTACATGTTTGGAAACTGGAATTTTCCCTGTAGTTTATATGTTATATGCTGTTTTTATAAAATAAAGCACAATATTTCAGAAAAAATTCAAACATATACATAAAGCATTTATAAAACACGAAAAACATGCCAAAATGTTCTAACGTAGATTTATATTCACATTCATTTATAGTGAATTACTCTGAGGAAATCACCTCGTCATTTAGCCATCAGCAACTCAACATTATATCTATTTTGCACATCCAACTATTCTCTATCATACTCCAATCCAGCTTGTTTCCATCGTCGAAAGTGTTGCTGTTCAGGTTTTATTCGGATGTAGGACTCAGTGGTAGTGCACGACAGTAGCTTGTAAAAATCTCTCTGTAAGCCTTTGCAAATTGTTTGTTTGTACAAAAGTAGATCACCCAGTTTAATGACGGATGTAAATGTGCAAACGTCGTGATGTATATGTGTACTTCATGCGGAAAGGTGTCTTTGGTGTCCACCACTATAAGCAACGCATACGGTGCCCAACACGTGACAAAAACAGCATAGATGATAAATAATGTCTTCGCGAGTTGAACACTTTTCAACTGTGTCATGTTTCCAATTGAGTGTATGCTGTTCTTGATTAACTTTTGTCTGTGAGCTCGTACGAACAAGTAGATTCTCAAATAGTTTATTCCAGTTATAATGGAGGGTATCCACACTAGAACTATCGAAAACACGATTGTATATGGGTACGTGGCCATTCTGTCCCAAATGCACTCCAGACTTTTCTGGTCAAAGCCATGGTCGCCTATACCTAGTGTGTTAAGAAGTACCAGTGCAGTTCCAACAAAGTAAACTGATACGCACATGGCGATACAGCTTTTCCTGGTAAAGATTTTGCTGTAAAAAGCATTTTCGCATATGAAGAAGTACCTGTTTATACTCATCATTGAAATCGTCATTAGTGATGTCACGCAGGATATCGTGCAAAGACTGGCGACGATCTTACACAGGTTAGGTATATTTTCAAAGAATTGTTCTCCCTCTATTTTAGCTGAAAAATATAAACGATATGGCACTTAGAGTTGATAGTCAAAAGACAGACAGACGGACGGACGGACGGACGGACATACAGACAGACAGAAGGACGAGACGGACAGACGGACGGACGGACGGACAGAAACGACATTCAACCAGTTGACATACAATTGTATGTTTCAGTGTAAGATCTCAATATGCTTCACCCAGTGAGCACCAAACGCTATATTGCATGAGCGGTGTAGTCAGGATTAGTATATTTACTGTTTGTGGTCGAGTGGTGAAATATTTTGTGATCTTACACAAGTGTTTTATCCTCCTATTTCACGTCTAAAACGGTTTTAAAATGTCATTAAGAAGCGCGCTAAATTGTATGCGAACTTCATCATTTCGGGATTGGAATTGTGTATAAGCCCTGTGCGCGCTGACGTTTGAATGAAGGTGAGAACGGGATTTTTTTTAAACATTTACTAATATCAAATTTATATGTTCACTGGTTTAAACAGTTAAGTATCAATTTAATAGCACTGATAAATTCCTATTAACCACAGTGAAGCATTTAATAAAAGTCAATCTTGCATAAGGCAATTATACGCCTAATTCACGAAACACCATAAGTTTAGTCTTATCAGTTTTTGTTTGATAGATTATCAAAATGGCTTTGAATTTCCTCAGTAACTTCGCCTACAATGACCATATTATCAGCTAAGTATAATAATTTTAAAACAATATATTTCATGTGTTACCTGATTTAATATCAATTTGTAAATACAACTCAAGGTCTTTTACGAATAAAGAAAACAGTTAAAGGGGACATATTTTGCCCTTTTTACAAACCAATAGCCTAACTAAGAAATCAGAATTTCTTCAAAGCACGTGTAATTCAAAATAATTTAAGTATAACTGGTTCCTTTTACGGATAACCCTATGTCTTAAACGGACATTTCATGCTTAATTTGAAACAGCGTGTGCCGTTTAAACATATAATATAAAAATGCAACATCAACTGTTCCACATTTACACTCGCGTGCTTAAGCAATTTTTGGGCGAGCGATTTTCCTTATGTTTTACAATTTAACTAAACATTCTCAGAATAAACATCGTATGAAGGATTTAATATATCTTTGACGTTTCACTGAAATATAACCAACTGTTTTGTTCTGTAATAATTAATATATATCTCATAGACTGAAAACCATCAACGTTTTCGAAACAGTTCAACCAACATGCAAGTAATGTAATGCAAATTACTCTATGCATCCATTCTCTTTCTTAGAATAAAGTTCATAAATTTAAAATGTAAGCTAAAACTCAAAGCAAGTGCTTGAACTGAAAATGTCATTTAATAAAAACATGACTGATCGATATACACACGTCGGATATGAGATCAAATATTTTGAAATACAAATACACGTTTTGAAACTAAGTTGGGATAAAACTTATAATTAGTACAAAAGATTACAATATATGGCAACACAAACGACCACATTAGTAATGATTCCAAGTAAAGAATTTGTGACATAAATCGCCAGTCATGGACGAACAAAGATCCAAAAATAAGCCACATGAAATAACACGACATGTCTAGCGAATCATAAATGCAATGCATAATTTAATCATGACAAATATTTACATTTGAGAAATAGAGGCCCCATAAGTATTTCATAAGACATTAAATATTAGATTACTCAAGAAAAACCGGTATCGTAGCACTTACCAATCGTTTAAATAAATATGTTTGCGTTTTCAGCTATTAAATGCCCGGTTACAATCTTGTTATCATTCATTATTATTTTCAATAAAACAGATTTAAATATAAAGATAAAGTTTAGTAATAAGTTAGAAGTTAATCAAAACCAAAAACAACAAGAAACAAAATACGACATTAATTATTTTGAAAGGCATAATTGTTTGTCACTAGTCCGGAAGTGTTAGTTTAACTTTTGTTTATAATAAACAAAGGAACTAGCATCACTAACACTAATATATTGTTTTATAAACGATGATACTGTTGTTTCACATTCGTACAAGATACAAGAAACAGGAATCTTTATTCAAAGATGGGTATACGATAACAAAAACTATGAGCTATTTTCCGACACGAATAACAAGCATACTTAACATAACAAGGAATTGGTGACTTCGAATGAAATAGATGATATTTCTTGATTTCAGTGTATGATCGTATCATCTTGATTTCAGTGTATAATCGTATTTTATTTCACGAGTGTCACAGAAAAAAATATTTTCATGAGTGGCGAAGCTTGATTCGCTTGTAGAAATGTCGCTTTTTAGGTAAAGACCACCGCACGGTTGTTGATCATTTTTAAATCCTTTTTTGTGTGTGTTCATAATTCTCATTGTTTTATAATAATGTTGGAAAATGTATAGCTAAAACAATTTTCGAATTTTCATATGATCAATTATCATTTTCTTCAAGAAATGGACATATTTATATTCTTCTGCACAACAAATATTTGTATTATAAATTTGAATAAAAAAATAAAACAAATTGAGACGTGGGTTTGGTGAAAAAATAAAATATGTTTGTTGATATGTGAATTTCCCGGAAAGTTCGTAAAAAACGTGTTCCAACGACAAACTCTTCGAAAATATAATTAAACGATGCAATAATTTAGTATTTATGTTAGTGCAGTTGTTTACATATGTAATTTGTTTTGCATAAAAGGATATATTCAAATATTCAGCTTCAAAGTTAAAAAAAATGTTTTAAAAAACAACAGGATTATCTAATAAAGAGAATTTGTTTATTTCCAAACATATGCTTATGTAAACTTATGCAACCTTTTATAAATGTCAAATTGTTTTAATTTTGATGACCAAAGGGAAGTATACTATAATGATTTTAAAGGTAGTTCTTAACGTTTATGTTTACTCCTTAGTTTGCAGTTGTTATTTGAAATTTCCTTTATCGTCAAAAGGCATGAAAGAAAAGCTATATAGTTTTAAATTGGTTACACATTGAAAACAAGTATTTACAAATGTCAATTCATTTTATGCAGCCAATTACAAAAAGTACATGTAAATTGGATTTAAGCAATGTATTTAATGATAACAATAACTAGTTGCGCTGGCTTTACGGCCAATCGCAACGTGCATGGTTCTGCTAGTTGACATACAAAATACCACGTATCAAAACACAAGTTTTATTAGTTTACTTTAGCTTACAATGTTAAACTTAATAAACCGGAACACCGGAACAAAATATATAGATAGTAACCAAGATAATACAAATGTATTAGACCATTTGCATATTCAATGCAACTCAACATTGTTTATTGCATAAAACATATATACATGTTCATGTCAATTACAACAAATGCAAATACATTCATTAAAGCAACAAAGAGTTTTAAAATAAGAGCACAACAATAATAAGGACAAAAAAGTTTTTAAAGATGTTTGCATTGTATGTAAACTTTGCCAGGTTAATTTGAGTTTTTCTCGAAGTTTCGGATAATAAATTGACATTTTTGTTTTGTTTTAAAAACGGAACCGTTCTCGAATATGAAAAAAGAGAACATATGCATTATCCATGAAAAAATATTTGTATCGTCTGATATAAACGGTAAATTCTTACCTAGTAAACTCATTGGGCCAGCTATCAATGTGACGTACATATCACTGAGAGCCAAGTTGGCGATGAACGTAGACTCCATTTTGTTACGTAACTCCGATTTCGTTGCAATAACGAACAGGATAAGAACGTTTCCGAAAGTTCCGGCCAACGACGCAACAGCTTGTATGATTATACACGAAACTGCAACATATGGTTGGGAAGTGAGGAATGCATGTCGTCCTAATGAACCATCCGATGCAGTGTTCATTTGAACGCTAACATTGGCGTATGTGATATTCTCCATTTTGACATCGGATTGCTTATTGATGAGTACGTGTATGGTTTCACAACTTCTTATATCTGGTCAACTCCATACCCATGTCCGAGGATGTCTTGTTGTTTCTATAGTACATTTTATGTTTACAGATTCTTTTTCACAAGATATGCAAAAGCGTTAATCTCTGTTCACAAATCCTAAAGGATCGCTTTTCATAGTAATGTTACTTTCTGAATTGACCAATTAACAGGGTTTTTATATGCATTTTACATAACGTTCAATATTTAACACGTTGTATGTTTTACAATAGACAGTGTGATTAATACCATCAGATATATATATGATATGCAATTATAGAGATACAGCTGCAAACAAACAAGTTAATGCTTCGTCATCAATATGTTTGTGCAATAAACCTAATGAAACCAATTACCGGACGTCATCTCGTGCGGAATCTGTAACAAACATTTTCCATTTTGATGCTGGAATCCTTATTAATAAGTGAGAATGTTGTGAGTTTTAACAACAACAACAATTACCTTTATTTGCCATGGTAACATTTGTTACAACAGGCTATAAAGCTCAATAAAGAATCGGTAAACAAGATGGTAATGAATATTTCGTTACAATATATTTGCTTAGATAGTTCTATGCTATCGAAGTGAAATTATTACACAATATAATAATGTTAACATGTGCACCTGAACTAAAGCTTCATAAAAGTATTTGCGGGTTCAGTGACATGGGTAAAATTTATTAAACAATTCATTTTAACATTTTTAAGTAAAATATTTTTTAGAGGAAATGTAGGATATTTATGGTATTAGTATTTTGTGCACGTAAGTAGTTGTCTTTAAAAACAGATTATTATACATACATCGTTCATTTTATTTGACAGTTTAAATACTGCTATGAAAACATAACGCTTTCGTGTAATCCGGCACAAATCGAAATCAATTATACGTCCTTTTCAGACTTTACGATACGATACGATATGTTTAATGCGTAAAACATTATAGAATGCTCATAGCATGTAAACAAGTGAATCAATCAATGTAGAGTAAGTAATGTGATTTCTAAATCAATACATTATGTTTGCCTGTATGAATGTTTTTAAATTAGGCGTTGTAGACGAATCCAAAAATCTAGGCACTGTGTTTAGTGCAAATAGTAATTTCAGTACGAATCAAAGCACTGAAGCAAGTAAAGGATTAAGGGCCATGAACAAATTGTTATTAAAGATAAAGCACTAAAGCACATTTGAAGGGGCTGTACTCCGTATAATGAAATAGCGAAAAAAGTGTCAAAAACCGACATAAACTTGGTATCGATGTGTACAATGCATTGAAACTTACTAACTAAAGTACCATATATTTACAATTAATTAATTCATCGCATTTTGTTCATTTTTTTTCATTAAAAATGATTACTAGGTACGTCTACCCCTAGTAGAATTAATTCCTTATGCGTGATTGGCTAGTCGATGTTATCACGTGATATTACCAAGTTAGGTATATAGCTTAAATATTCCATCTATTTATCGTAATCCTTCCTAGCAAGTGGATACAACACTGGAATGCAATTTTGGCGACACCAGTTCGAACCCGGTCTCCGAACTCATTTTTTTAATAGGAAACGAACTTTATAATCTTGCCACCTAAATAAGAGATATATATAGCTGTGTGAAGTTAGCTTAACATACGACATTGGACATTCAAAATCGAATGTTGTGCTGGCACGACATTGGACATTGGACATTCAAAAATGAATATCGTGCCAGCACGACATTGGACATTGAGATTTCGAATATGAATGTCGTGCTAGCACGACATTGTACATTGGACATTCAAAATCGAGTGTTGTACTGGCACGACATTGGACTTTTAGACATTCAAAATCGAATGTTGTGCTGGCACGACATTAGACATTGAACATTCAACAGTGAAAGTCGTGCTGGCACGACATTGGACATTGGACATTCAAAAATGAATGTCGTGCCAGCACGACATTGGACATTGGAATTTGGGATTTCGAATATGAATGTCGTGCTAGCATGACATTGGACATTGGAAATTGGGATTTTGAAAATGAAAGTCGTGCGAGCACGACATTGGACATTGGACAATCAAAAATGAATGTCGTGCCAGCACGACATTGGACATTGGACATCCAAAAATGAATGTCGTGCCAGTACGTCATTAAACATTTGACATTGGATTTCAATACTGATTGTCGTGCAAGCACGACATTGGACATTGGACATTCAAAATCGAATGTTGTGCTTGCACGACATTGGACATTGGACATTTAGAAATGAATGTCGTGCCAGCACGACATTGGACATTTGGATTTCGAAAATGAATGTCGTGCCAGAACGACATTGGACACTGGACATTCAAAATCGAATGTTGTGCTGGCACGACATTGGACATTGGGCATTCAAAATCGAAAGTCGTGCTGGCACGACATTGGATATTGGACATTCAAAAATGAATGTCGTGCCAGCACAACATTCGATTTTGAATGTCCAGTGTTTGGACATTGGACATTGGGATTTCAAAACTTAAAATCGTGCTAGCACGACATTGGACATTGGACATTCAAAATCAAATGTTGTTCTGGCACGACATTGGACATTGGACATTCAAAATCGAATGTTGTGCTGGCACGACATTGGACATTGGACATTCAAAAGTGGATGTCGTGCCAGCACGACATTGGACATTGGACATTGGACATTCAATAAAAATGGACATGGGGATTTCAAAAATGAATGTCGTGCTGGCACGACATTGGACATTGGACATTCAAAAACGAAAGTCGTGCTGGCACGACATTGGACATTCAAAATCGAAATGGCACAACATTGGACATTCAAAATACGTCGTGCTGGTTAGTTGTCTAGTTAATAAATATCAATTTTGGACCCATGATAGACAGAGACTTCGAATGATCCTTTAAGATAGATTTTAGCAATTCACGCGTCCATGAGCTGAATAATACGGGCCCAGTAATGTTGTCGAATTTACCTGTTTGGTTTATATTTGAATAATTAGTGAGCGCGATATTTATGAAATGTTGCAGATGTTAGCACCAATAAATTGAAATCCAAATTGAACATAAATATAGTCATTGTATACATAAAGGCAGTAGATATATCACTACATAATAATCCTTTACAATTGTTATTGTATAACCTTAATATGAATTATTGTTTGGTGGAACGCAATTTTGCAATCGATTGTGTTTTTTTTTCTTTTACTCATTAGTTGTGTTGATTGCTTTTATCGTTGATATACAGAATACGTCTTATTTCAATTTGGATAGTTTAAATCCATCAAAGGTGGACACCCTACTGAGAGCCGGAATATGTTCAGTAAAGGTGTTATATCATTATTGCTCAATATAATCCGCAGAAACAATAACGCTTTAACTAGCTCTTTCATTTCACATTTTATCATCAAAGACGTTTGTTTGAAAAATAACTTATACAAGGTTTGCATACTTTTAGAACCAATAAAAAAACTGATATTAAAAAGGAATACGCCATTTTATGTACAGATCTAAGTAAACCTCAGAGAATGAATGCGTGTCCAGCGGATGATTTCAAACCGTTTTGATTTTAAATGTCCAATGTCCAATGTCCAATGTCGTGCTAGCACGACATTCATTTTCGAAATCCCAATGTCCAATGTCCAATGTCGTGCTGGCACGACATTCATTTTTGAATGTCCAATGTCCAATGTCGTGCCAGCCAGCACGACTTTCACTTTTGAATGTCCAATGTCCAATGTCGTGCTAGCACAACATTCGATTTTGAATGTCCAATGTCCAATGTCGTATGTTTAGCTAACTTCAAACAGCTGATATATATATAGACTTAGAAATAACGTATTTAACAACACTGAGCGTTTTTCTCTTTGCGTAACATGATGTGATGAAATTTAATAGGGTTATTGCGTTTTGATCCGAGAGGTTGTATTCGACTCGAGTAGATTTTTGCAGATTCGGATTTAACGAGGCGTCAGCCGAGTGAAATCAATATCTGCAAAATTCCATGAGAGTCGAATGCGACTTTCCAGATCAAAACGCAGGACTAATAACGCCGTATTGCACTGCAGTGGAATACGGACTACCGTATTTTGCGATATGTATTGCGTGTGGATATATGATGGGTATATAATACAAGAATTTGTTATGCTGTTTCCATATTTATGAACTCATACATTGTTTAATATGTAAGTATTAATTTGTTGATATGTCAAATCTAGCAACTCATACTCGTGTATTTTTTATTTTTCAACAATTGTGTATCTCTATTCGTATATATTCATCGAAGAAACCGTAATGGTTTAAGTCGAATACACTCTGTTCTGCTCATAGTTCAAGTATTAAAGCGATGAAAACTAGACTGAAGTGTGAATCATTTTGATGTTAATAAATTGAGAATATTATAAATATATAAATACAAACGGATCATGCACAACTATTTTTAGAATCAAGCTGCAATCCTTTTTGATTTACGAAGCATGTCCGTATTCTGAAAAAGTGAATAAATAAGAACATAGTTCAAATTTATGTCACCATATTATAGAGTTGAAGTTTTAACACATTGCAGATTTCAATGACATTAGTTCTTCTAGTGTGGTTCTTAAAACGGAATTTGATAACATAATTTCGGGTCAGGTACCGACGCCAATTAGCGATTTGCAAAAAGTAGATACTTACACACGCAATGATTTTATGAGAAGTAACATTGCTTTTAAGCATTTATTAAAAAGCAAAAGAACTAATATTAAATTAAAATAAACCATGTTTTATTTAAGGAATTATCTACTTGTACATAATACACAGCTCATGCACAAACTAAATATATCATAGTTAATACAATTTTCAGACACAACATGTAAAACACTACGTTAATGAAATAAATATAGAAAACATTCACGTGTCAAGTAAAATAGTTTATATTAAATATTATATGTAAAAACATTCGTTTATTTAATAAATATAGAAACGCTAACGTGTCAAGTAAAATAATTCTCATATATTCATTATACACATTATTTCATTTTTACTCAAACGGAAAAGCGAATTATTTTATGTTTAATAACTATCCTCCAATACATATAACAGTAAAACGAACTGATCAATAAGCATGGAATGAGTTGCGTCCCTTTCCGATAATGGCTCTTAAAAATATAAGTTGCAACTCAATATTATTTTATTATATCACAGTTTACATTTAAGTAAAAGCATGTGAAAACTCAATATATATATAGACGTAAACAGAGGTATAATGCACCAGTCAATTGTAACCACGGCCCCTCCAGGTCCGGGGAATAGTGGGGACTTTGACTTTTGGTCTAGCCAAGCCAGGGTAAAACCCCCGCCCTGCGGGAACAAACTGATGGTAAAATCCCCGCCAAATGCCCCCGAACCCCAGGGACCCTAAGTAAGGCACATTCCCCGCTATATTTGGTGCGAATACAAAACCACCGCATTCACCCGGCACTGCGGGGCCACCGGGATGGTAAAAACACGGCCCATTTCCCCGGCTATCCCCGGTATACCCCCGGACCTTGGGGGCCGTGGTTACAATTGACTGGTGCATAAAGAGGTGGGTTAATGGCGGCTCCACAACAGGTTTGGAGTTCATCATTATACAAAACAAATATGATTAGTAAGGGAAATGTGGTTAGTTAAAATAGTATTATTTTTATAACAAAACAAATTCACTTATTTGAATAAAGATACAATATAATCGATACAGTAATGAGATAACAAATGGAGAACTATTGAACACATGATCAGATTCGTTTAAAGTGATTAACTAAGATTTTAACAAAATGAATATGCATATGAAGGGTGTTTGTCAACGAATACACATGTTTCTTCAAATTACCAAACTAAAATATGAGTTATCTGAACTGTCATTGTATTGTGTCTCACCGCGGAAAAACAAACAATGCCACGTCATATGGCATCACACATGTCCCGTCCGGGTCACCATTATCAACTACTAACAAATATTTATTTCGTCTACATGCAAAGCTCAAATAAATAAAGAAACAAAATATTTTGATGAATTATCAACATTTGTTTAAACTAATTAAAGACTTTGTTTAACAAAATGGATTGCATTTAAAATCATTTTCACTTTCCAGAAATTCACAAAACAAAATAATCACGGCTAAATTGAGAAGGAAGCTTTGAAGCTTAATCTAAGTTAATCATCATTCAATTTCACAAGTACATGCACGTGTAAGATTAAAAACAAGAGCTCCAAAATGGCCTTTGTTGCTCACCTGATTAAAACAGTCGGTGGTTATTAAAGATGTAGATTGCTTAGAAAGTAGGTGGTTACGAAGGAATTTTAAGGGGGTCAACTTGCACAAAAGTATATAGCAATACAGAGGAAAATGAACCAACTATTAAATTGTAAAAGTTACAATCGATGTCCTTTGGGTGTCCGAAAATTAGGTACCTAAAATAAATTATTTTTTAAAATAATAATGGATGTCCGAACTCTATGTCCTTGCAGTTTCAGAGAACTGGCGCAGGACATTTGGCGATCACAATAGCTCACATTTAGCACTTCGTGAACAGTTGAGCTAATCAAAACATAATACACAACAATAAAATATTAATTAAAATAACTTAGTACTTATTTAAATGAGCTGTAAAGGCGCATAAGTTCAACTTGGCCGCATCGTCTTATAGATACGCCTGCACCATATCCGCGAATGGCTGTATCGTCGAATGGTACCGCTTTGGCCGTATCTGCGAACTGCCGTATCGTCGTATGTAAACGCCTGAGCCGTATCTGCGATGAAGCCTGAACCATATCTGCGGTTCACGAACAATCTCAATTAAACCGAGGCTGTTGTTTTTTAACGATGGATATGTTTTGTGTAGCCGAAAGATCTGATTGATGGTTATCTTACAAAGTATTACTTCTTCCAGCAGGAGGCTTTTAATGTATTTTTAAAATCACGTCGAAAGTCTCTACTCATGAATACATAAATGAATGGATTAGAGGCATTGCTGATGAAGTACATGTAGAAAATGGTCATATTAAAATCAGTTACACTGAGTTGAAAGAAAGGTTATTATAAACACAACAGCAGAAGCAAACAACCTTGCGGCCGTTCTGATGTTGGAAATCAGGTTGGTGTCTGTCACTCTTAGTGAGAGTGAAGCTATATTGCTCCTATTGTCCCTCTGTCCGTCAACACTCCGTACTACACTCTAAAACAAATTCAAACGGTTCTAACTTATAAATGCTAGCCGAATAAAGAAATTATGCATGCACTAATATACAAGTTCTTATACATTCTAAAAACTATCATATGCTTTCAGGAATTTTGTACTATGCATAGTTTCTTTTCCCGTTGGTATATTATTAAAAGAGATTTATGAATATCGTCTGTCATACGGTGTGATATTAAACATCTTTTATCGGACGTTATAAAAACTAATGACATGAAGGTAATTCTAACTGATAAACAATGGTCGGAGTGAGCGAAGCAAACGAGCCTTTCTTTATCATAAAGAATTCACTTCAAGTCATCTAACTGGCTTAAAATACTACCTCATTGGCTGACGCATTGTAAATGAAAAATCTGATACAGTAATTTAAATTTAATGACTGCCTTTTTATTTCATTGGCTGAAAATATAGGCTGTATTTAACGAACTATTAAAAACATATTCAACACATAACTTACACGTCCTTATTACGTGACATATGTTTATGTATAAAACAGAATATACATCCATAGAACATAAGCACAGTAACGGCTGACATCAGATAAGTGCTTGCATAAGCATATGACACGGATGCATACATCTCCATACCTTCAGGAGTTGGTTGTCAGTAACCGCCTCCTTCCCTCGCGCTAATGCTTGTTCTTTGTAAGACGAAATATTTCACAACGATGATGTTAGCGATGACATTGTCGTGCGATTGTATTCCACAAACAAAGATGATGAGGGCTCCGCAGACCATGTATTTTCTACGAACTTTAAACACCAGGCAGATAGAATGCCAAATACAAATGTAATAGACAACAGGCAAATCACTATAACCTTCGCTCTAAGTGTGTTGATCACACTTGTAAGCGGATGGCATATACATAGATATCTGTCAATCGAAATGATCACCATAAGAAACACTGAAAATTGCGTATTGCATGTTATCAAAAATTCGTAGGCCTTGCACACAATATCGTATCGTAATTTAAAATCAAGCAACTGCAAAACTGTCAATGGTATTACAGTTAAACAAGAACATATGTCTCCTATTGCAAGTGTGATTATAAACAACCTAGCTGTAGTATGTCGTCTGCTTCTATAAATTCCAAGAACAATCGTATTTCCAATAATCCCACAAACAGAAAACAACGAAAGCAAACAAACAGTCATCTTTCAAATACTATGTTGAAGCATGTCAAGTATGAGCGACCACCACACGTACCTTTTTCAGTACACTTTAGCTGTGTTTCAAGCAAAAAAGCTACACATCATAAAACATTATGCTAATAGCAATTTGTTCTGACATTTGCGAAACTAACATACTGTTAATACCATTAATGACAGTATGAACCCGCGGCAGCCGCTTCGCTTAAGTTGTCAGGCGTAAACAATAAAAATTTGGTTTTTGTCTTTATGCAAGGAGCTTTATGACAGACGTAGCGTATAAAGGGTTGTACATTAGATAACGAACGACTAAACAGGTTTGATGCTTACTGGACACATGTGTCCAGTCATGTGACGAGTGCCAGAAATTTGATCTACGGAAGTTAAGAATCACGGAACAATGCACCGATTGAAACTGTTTTGATGTCTAACTTCTGCAACTTAAAAAATGATAAATCAAAAGAACGAAATCAAATATCTATTACGAAATAATCAAACTCTGCAAAATTGCGATGCTCTAAGTATTTTAGTATCTTAGAATCATTTGCGCGTCATGACGTCAGTAAACATGCGCTGATTGGTTCTATGAAATGTACAAAACTGTATACAAGGAAATAAAAAAATCTTCTATGCAAACAAAATGTACCAATCATGTGTTTCAGGTATGGAAGGGAATATACCTGCCATGTTCCCTCTGGTCGAATGATACCGTTCTCACCGGAAACACATTAACGTCTACTTTTTAAATATTTCTCTAAAATAGCATATGTTGATGTATACTTGACAAATTTGGTTATTCACTCGTGTCGGAACGGGGCGTTTGCGATACCTATATAAGCTTGGTGTTAGAGAGAGTAATATTGTACCCCCCAAGCAAGGCTGCTAACAGTGAACAACATTTATTTACTATCAGTTCGTTTGATTAGGTAAGACGTTTGCAGCTAATTTATATTTGCTTAAACGTTGCGATTGCCATCGATTTACGATTGATAAAAAACACACCACAAGCTCGAAAAGCGTCGGGGCTAATCTCATAGGGTAAATGAGTTACCGAAAACAAGGCATTTTTTGTAACTCATTATCACTAATGAGGTGAACCTCCGAACTCTACTGTACGAGATTGTATATTGGAAAATGTCAAGTATAATCATATCAGCAATTTACCAGGCGCCAAAGCAATTATTGCAACTTGTCGCGATTATTTCGGAGGAGGTTTGTTAGTTGATCCATTTCATAATGCAACCATAGGCTTTTATTTATTTACAAAACATAATCATATTATCGGTCAATTGAATGTCTGAATTATAAAGTTATTGCTAAAGTTTCAGGTATTGAAAATGAGGCAAACAATCACTCAGTCAATCAAATCTATATTTCATACTTTATATAAGATTTGCAAATATATTTACATATTATGAAGTGCTCTTACACTGAGCAATATACAACAGGTAAACACAGTAACTATATATATAAACATGTGTATATAGTTTCACACATGTTCATTCAATGCTATAAATTTTAGATTTTGTAATCTAAATTGTTCATCTTATAATAAGTAAACATTATGATTTAAATTATATACATACATATTTATATGTTTTTATGCTAACGTTTGCTCCTTTCATGGCAACTCATTTCTGCATCTTTCTTTAATCTGCAAGTGTTGCATGCTCTGTTGAAATTATATATGAAATAGCTCTACTGTGACATTAATAGAAGCCATTCAAAGCATTGTGGATTATTGCAAAATATACAGTTTTTCATTTTGATGGTTGAAGCCTTATAAATAAGTGACAATTTTGTGTTATTATATTAAACGTATGTTTAACATGTGTTTAAAATACATCATTCTAGAGTATGATAGCCTAACTTTAGTACTTAAGCGATGAAATATAGACTTACATTTCATATTTATAAAAAAGCCTTCTAAATGATCGTTACGTCGGAAACAGGGCCACCTAAAAAACAAAACCGGTCCCGACTTCTGCGCATGCGTGGTTGCTGAGGCATCTGCGACATTAACTCCACCATCTTAAGGTATTTTGGCATCATTTCTAACGTAATGGATTAACTTGTTGACGTCTGAAGCCGGTGACGCAATTACGTCAGAGGTGCCGCGATGGTCGTGTTCCTTCGGAAACCAAGCAAACTAAAGAACAAAATAAGTCCCTACTTCCTCGCATGCGCGGATTCTGAGATATCTGCGATATTAACTCCCCATTATAAGGTTTGGGGGCCCAATCGAAAAGTAACGTTTTGGAGACACTTGCCGACATCAGAAACCGGTGCCCAAATTGCTTCCAATGCGCCTCGACGGTGGCGTAATGTCGGGAACAGAACAAAACCGCCCCGATTTCCGCGCATGCGCGGATGCTGAGATAACTGTGACATAAACTTCCCCATCATAAGGTATTTTGGCGCAATTTTTAACGTAAAGTAGAAGCTTGTCTGAAACCGCAATTACATCACAGGTGCCTCGACGGTCGTGTTTAGTCGGGAACCGGGCCACCTAAAGAACAAAATGCGCGAATACTGATATATCTGCGACATTTACTCCCCATTATAAGGTCTTGGTGACCCAATCTAAATGTAACGTTTCTAAGAAACTTGCCGACATCAGAACCAGTGACCTAATTACGTCTTAGGCGCCCGACGGTGGCGTTACGACGGGAACAGCGATCTAATGAAAATTAAAAACGTCCCGATCTCCGCGCATGCACGAATGCCGAGATAAATGAAATATGAACTCCCCTATATTAAAATATTCCGGCGCCATTTTTAACGTAAAGGAGAAACCGTTCACGCATTTACGTCAGAGGCACCGCGACTGTCGCGACGCTTCTGTCGGGAACCGAGCCAACTTAAGAACAAAACCAGTCCCGCGCATGCGCGTATCTTGAGATATCTGCGACATTAACTCCCCATTATGAGGTTTGTGAGCCCTTATTGAAACGTTTTGGATACACTTACGTATACCGACGTAAGAAACCGGTGACCAAATTACGTCCCAGGCGCCTCGACGGTAGCCTTACATCGGGAACAAGGCCGACTAAAGACCAAAACCGGTCCCGACTTCTGCAGAAGCTGACATATATGCGACATTTACTCCCCCACTTTAAGGTATTTGGGTGCTATTTATAAAGTATAATGTGCATTTGTTCACTTGACGTAGTGTCAATCACAAAGAAAACAGAACTCTTACATGTTTCAAAATATCTTTATTCTGGAGCTTACAGCGTATTACTGCTTACAACAGGGGTCTTCAAAAGCCGTTTTAGAATCACGGCGAAAGGCTGTACTCATGATTACATAAATGAATGGATAAGATGCATGGTTGATGAGGTACACATGTTATATGATTATATCAGTTTTTATGACACTGAAGCTCATAAGTAAAGTTGGGAGAATGGTTATGATAAACACAACAGAAGAAGAAACAACATAGCAGCTGTTCTGATGTTGTTGTTTGGGTTGCTGTCGGTCAGAGTGCAATTACTGAGTACACACTACACACTGAAACATATACAAACGGTTCATTCTTATATATACTAGCCGAATAAAGACAGTTTACGTGCACAAATATTCAAGTTCTTAAATTATCCCGGGAAAAGCATTTTCTTAACGTCTTAATTTTGAAAATTATCATATGCATTGAAGTCCCCCACCCCACACAAAAAAAAACACATTTAAAATTATGTTTAGGATGAGTGAAGTTAACGGCACGAAATCATCGAAAAGCCAGTCGTTATTTTGGACAGATTTCGTACTATTTCTTTTTCCCCGCTAGCATGATAATTAAAGGGTTTTATAAATAGCGCCTTTAACACGGTCTGACATTCAACATTTTGATTATTTGCAAAACTCGTTAACAGACGTTCGGATAAAAAATTGTATTCGTTTTGTTTAAATATATCGTTGAAGTTCTAAAACCATATTTAACAAATAACTTACACGTTCAATGTTACAAACATTCTGGAATATCTTTTTATTTCGAGACATATATTTGCGTACAAAACATAATATACATCCATAGAACACAAGCACTCTAACGACTGATATCAGCAATGTGCTTGCATAAGCATATGACACAGATTTATACATCTCCAAACTTTCAGAATTTGGTTGGCAATGACTGCCTCGTTCGTGTTCACTTCTGTATGAGCCCGATACAATAACGTTGTTCCCTGATTCGACTTGATACAACGAAATATTCAACAATGGTGATGTCTGCGAAGAAAAGAGTCGTATGGTTGTATTGTTCAGACATAGACGATGGGATGCGCTTCGCAGACCTTGTGTTGCCTACAAACTTGTAATTCAAGGCAGATAGAATGCCCAAACAGTTATAACAGACAACAGGCAAACCACTATGACTTTTATTCTAAAGGTATTGATCAAACTTGTAAAGGGGTGGCATATACATAGGTATCTATCAATGGAAATGATCACCATTAGAAACACAGATAACTGCAAATTGCATTTCATCAAAAATTCGTAGGTCACAATATCGTCTTAGGTTACTTCAAAAATGTCAATGGTATTACAGTTAAACAGAACATATGTGTCCTATTGCAAGTGTGATAATAAAGAACCTAGGCGTTGTATTTCGTCGGTGTTTGTAAGTTCTCCAACAAGATTTTTTGACTTGCTTTCAAAGTCACATTAACGTTGCAATCTTATGAACGTACATGTTTTAAATAAAGTGTCACTTGTGGACAAAATAAAGATATCTATATCAGTTGTTTACAAATATGCACATGCATCTTGCTTAAGACTCTGAGCTGAAATTACTGAGACACACTGAGAAATCTTTACACACTTTCTGTTCCATTCGGCATTACATGACTACACTCACAAGACGGTGAAGGCCGACAGCATTTCAACGCTTTAAGAGTTTTGGCAATACATTATTATTATTCTTAACATATTGACGTTTAAACAATACCCAGGATGCAGTCCTCTAGTGAATTGGGTCGTACTCAATCAAACCCGCTTCCAATTTGGTATCAACTGATGCCCTGGGACACAACCCAGAGTTGTGCCAAAACGGTATTGATAAACTAAATCTCGTAAATATTTCATTATCGAATATGCGCGATACTTGACATGATTGTAAAACAACTTCTATCGATGAAATTAACTTGTCTCTAACCGAAAACAGCAGGGGATCCAAACAAATACTATGAATTCACAAGTCTCATAATAAAATTAGATCTCTCTTTCGAGCTTCACATTCAATTTGTTGTTTTAATTCAACGATACAAAGGATGGGGTCGAATAAAATGGTGATGGATTTTTAATGAAATGTCGTCGATTACAATTCCTTGGACCAATAAAACGCTTTTAAAAATCATATAAATATTAGATTTGACGTATTTTTATTATAATATATGACCAAAAATAGGTTTGGATATATGAAACATAATCACGTTATTTCTATTGTGAAATTCGTTCAGTCCCTTTAACAGCCTCCAATGCTTTCCTTATGAAGCTTTTTTCTGAAAAGCTTTTGAGTTTATGTCTTCACCTTTTTCAAACTTTTGATTTTATATCTCCCGTTGTTTTGACGTCTGAAATTGTAAAATGTCATTTTGAATATGGAGGCGGAAATTCGTTCTTCACGTCAGCTGTTTTCTTCAAGACTTTCACATTCAGTCTTTCAACATAGTCATTTTTAGGTCCATTCACATCAGCATTTTTATGCCCATGATGTCTTTCGCCCCATGCATATTTGATATTCCTGAAAAAAGACAAACATAACATGTGAACTCCCGTCTAGTATATCGCAAAAAATATGTCCCAGTTTAAACACTTAATGTGGAGTTTCCAGTGTTGCATTTAAAATTACCACCCTTGGACATTCTGAATAACCCAGAGACTGTTATTTCCGTACGCTTGTTTTATTTTTTTTAACCAGAGAGTAGCCTTTCCAAAGTGTAGCTATACTTATATTTTTTAAATTCTAATGCTTTTAAGTATATATATATATATATATATATATATATATATATATATATATATAAAATACAGGTAACATGTGCGATGATTGTTTTCTAACAATATATGCACGTTTCTCAATTTCATTTGCATATTCTGTTTAAATAGGTAAACTGTATTAAAGGACTAATTATGTATGCATACATTTTTAGTAAATCTGTGTAGTATCAAATTAGTTATGAGCTTTATAAAAGTTCAAACTATAAAGTGTATGCATGTAACATCATTATTTAGCCTCTTGCACATGAAAAGTTAAGGGTTAAGTTTATGTTTAAACTTTTTGCTACTGAGCTTGTTTCTGTAGCTTTTTGCATAAATATTAAACTCAATACCCAATCACTGGGGGATGACCGTTGCTGCGTGGATAGTCACCGACTTTATTTGGTCGTTTTCCATCGTACTTATTGCATCTGTTGAAGAAATAAAATTTATCATTATCAATTACACAACGATAACTACAGGGACAAGCCATGAAGTCGAAAATTAAAACATTATCCTTGTTCAGAGGCACAAGACAAGGACTACCGTAGCAACTTGGATAGGTTTTAGAATTTTTGGTATCATTTAACATAAAGCTTTTTAATTTGGACAACCGATTGTTTCTTACTTTTGATAAAGCATAAAAGATAGCTATTACTAACAAATAAAACAACAGTAGTGTTTTGTTATACTGTTTGTATTGAATCGAGAGATAATGATAGTACTTTGATCGTGTCGCTAATTAAAAAGCTTGCGAAATTGTCCGAAGGCAGGAAATAAAAAGTAATCTAAAGTTGTTTAGTATTTTCGGATGCAGATAAGAATCGTATTTTTCAAAGTAAAAAACTTATTAAGAACTTACTTTCCCAATTTACAATAACACCAAACTCCAATTAAAACCACAACTGAAAAACTCGCAACCGACGCCGAAATTATCAAGATATCTGAAACAAATAAATAAGAAAATGAACACAATTTTATTCATTTAGTAAAATTTGGTGAAACAATTGGTACAATAACAGATACAACATCGAACAAAGTAGCTAAATGTATAATGAAGATCCTGTGAAGGGCGTACGGATCCAGATATTATAGTAGACACTCAACGAGTGCTCAACGGGAGACATGTGGCTCTAGGTTGTTCAGTAATCACTCCACGAGAGGCACACGGATCAAGGTCGCCTAGTTAGACGTTAAACGAGAAACATATGCATCAAGTTCGCCCTGTAGACACTCAACGAACGAATTATGGAGCAAGGTTGCCCAGTAGACACTCAACGGGAATCATACGGATCAAGGTCGCCAAGTAGACACTCAACGGGAGACATACGGATCAAGGTCGTCCAGTAGACACTTAACGGGAGACATACGGACCAAGGTCGTCCAGTAGACACATAACGACAGACATACGGATCAAGGTCGCCCAGTATACACTCAACGGGAGACATACGGAGCAAGGTCGCCCAGTAGACACTCAACGAAAGAATTATGGAGCAAGGTCGCCCAGTGGACACTCAACGACAGACATACGGATCAAGGTCGCCCACTAGACACTCAACGGGAAACATACGGATCAAGGCCGCCCAGTACACACTCAACGGGAGACATACGGAGCAAGGGCACGCAGTAGACACTTAACGGGAGACATACGGAGCAAGGGCGCCCAGTAGACACTCGACGTGAGACATGAGGAGCAAGGTCGCCCAGTAGACACTCAACAGGAGACATACGGAGCAAGGGCGCCCAGTAGACAATTAACGAGAGACATACGGAGCAAGGTCGCCCAGTACACACTCAACGGGAGACATAAGGAGCAAGGGCGCCCAGTAGACACTGAACGGGAAACGTACGGAGCAAGGGCGCCCAGTATACACTCAACGTGAGACATAAGGAGCAAGGTCGCCCAGTAGACACACAACGACAGACATACGGATCAAGGTCGCCCACTAGACGCTCAACGACAGACATACGGATCAAGGTCGCCCAGTAGACACTCAACGACAGACAAACGGAGCAAGGTCGCACAGTAGACACTCAACGGGAGACATACGGAGCAAGATCGCCCAGTAGACACTTACGAGAGACATACGGATCAAGGTCGCCCAGTGGACACACAACGACAGACATATGGATCAAGGGCGTCCAGTAGACACTCAACGACAGACATACGGATCAAGGTCGCCCAGTAGACACTCAACGACAGACATACTGATCAAGGGCGCCCAGTAGACACTCAACAGGAGACATACGGGTCAAGGTCGCCCAGTAGACACTCAACGACAGACATACGGATCAAGGTCGCCCAGTAGACACTCAACGGGAGACATACGGAGCAAGGGCGCCCAATAGACAATTAACGAGAGACACACGGAGCAAGGTCGCCCAGTAGACACTCAACGACAGACATATGGATCAAGGTCGCCCAGTAGACACTCAACGGGAGACATACGGATCAGGGTCACCAAGTACACACTCAACGACAGACATACGGATCATGGTCGCCAAGTAGACACTCAACGACAGACATACGGATCAAGGTCGCCCATTAGACATTCAACAAGTTACATACGGAGCAAGGTCGCCTAGTAGATACTTAACGAGAGCCATAAGGATCAAGGTCCCTCAACGAGAGATATACGGATCAAGTTCGCCTAGTTTACATTCAACAAGAGGCATACGAATTAATGCGACACCAAGTAGACACTCAACGAGAGCTATAATGATCAATGTGACGCCCTGAAGACGCGCAACGAGAGACATAAGGATCAAATCACCCAGTAGACACTCAACCAGAGACTTAAGGATCAAGTCACTCAGTAGACACTCAACCAGAGACATAAGGATCCAGGTCACTCAGTAGATACTAAACGAGCGACATACTATTTACAAACTAGGTGTGTTTATCAAGGAGTGTTAGGTACAGCCTTGGGACGGTCAGTAAAGCAAATTTACGTGCACAAACCTCACTCCAAGCCTACTTTAATTGTTATTCAAATTGTGAATGAGTAATGATCCCATACATGCAAACTATGCAAGTACTTATTGTTTAATCTAGTTGTTTTACATAAGCTTTGTATTGCATTGCCTTCAGGTGTTAATGGCAATTAATAAAATAAAAACTTTGGTTTAAACACAAATGTATACGGTTGTGTTAAAGGTAAAGGTTTTGGCCATTGCAGCCATTGAATTTTACGTAATCACTTATCAGAGAAACTGAAATGCACTTACATATTAAAGGTTTTCCACGATATGTAGTCTTTTCCAGTGGCACTAAAATAACGTAAAACATATAAATGTTAGCTCAAAATGTAAAAAACAATAAGCTATTACAAAGACATAGACAATATGAATACTCAAGCAAATACATTACATAGTCAAATACAAAGGCATACATATCAGAGACCTTTTTGAAATAATATTATATTGCTCTTGGCAAAAAAATGAATTTCGAGCAAATTCATTACGTGTTTATTTATTGGATCACGGCTCAGACCTAGTTACAGAAACAGCTTATCAAGTTTTCAGTGCTTTCTTTTGTTCCTTTGGGACCAACGGATATGTCAAGTATCTTAAAAATAGTCCAATGAATATGAGCATTAACGATATTGCACTTCTTATAACTGTCAATGAACAAATAAAACCGATACGAGTGTGTCGATACTTTGTATATACTTTATGCTTCCGACGGAATGTTTTAATCAATTACTTAAAATAATCCTCGCATCACAATCCATTCTGAGAGTGTTCCACTACTTTGACCTTCCCTTCCCCCGCCTTTTCACTTAGAATGCATATTTGGTTTACCGTTGCAAAGTGAGACGTGTCTAGTTTGCATCCCAGCAGTCGTCCAGCTATCGGGACAAGGCTTACAGTCCAACTTTCCAATCTCATCCTGGTACGTTCCACGTGGGCAACGCTCACAGAAGAAACCCTCGGGATAGTTTCCTGACCCGCAGGGCACTGAAATTGACACCAATTGTAATGTTTGGAAAACTAGCTCCGATAATTGATAACCCTTTTCTGTGTAATACGTATTAAGAAGTGTTAAGTTTAAGCAAACTACTGAAAAGAAATTTTCTGAACCATAAAAACCCTCGCCATTTTATTTGATTTTGGTTTCATTAATCGTTCCCTTAAAACAACTTGTATGCAGCCATTTACACACTAAAAGCATGGTGTCGTTAAAACTTTGAGAAAAGTTGTAATTTTACCACAGAAGTAGTCAATCTGTACGGTGCCAGGTGAACAGTTCACTTCACCGTCTACAAACGTTCCATTGTGTACTATGTCTAACGTAACTCCATTAACGTTGACTGTAAACAACGTCTGATTGACGTAATTTTGAAGAGTGTAATAAGCTTGTTCTAAGATATCGTAGCATTCCCGAAATTCTAAAAAAAGTTAAAACGTGCAGTAAATAAAAGAGTTGTTGCAAAGAAAGAAAACAGTATCAAGTCTTTTACCAACAAATGCAACTCATGCTCCAAACCGGTTTCCCTTATCTTTTTCAACGAACCTCTTTACGTGTTAATCCTTATGCTTTATGATAAAGCCATGTACACACACATGTATGTTAAATTTATATCGAAAATTCCTTAGGATTTGTTTGATGACCGTTTGGTATTAAAGTCATTGGGTTAATCTTCAAAAAAGTTTCACTTTTAAAAGGTCGTGTCATTTCATTTTAATTTTATCAATAAAATTACTTACCTGCATTTGGCGAACACGAAAGCCTTAACACAAACATTATGCCTGTCAATGACCTCTTTCTGATAGATGCCGTATCCGTCTCTGATACTACTTCTAAACCTTTGAAGTTGCAAGTTCCTGATGCCACACACTCTAACTCCTCAACAAGGTTCTCTACTTTCAGTTTAACTGCATGTCTTAAGCTGCTGCTGCCGGCACTGCTGGGGTCGCCATTTACAATTTCATATTCACCAGCATACACCATTATGTTATCCTCAGCAAGTTTGGCTTCTGAAATTCAGATGTTGCGTATAATTCATAAAGAGTTCATTTTGTACATACTGTTTAATAAGAAATGACGTAGTGTATAATTGGATTACTTTACATGATTTGTCGTGGTCGTGCATTTAAAGCTGAATATGTTCTATTGGAACTACATAAACAGCCATGAATTGTTTTAGATTATAAAGTAGGTAATGAAAATATAGACGAAATCACCAACTGATGATAATTCTGTTTAACTATTTATTTTCAAGAGGAATTTAGTTTGTGATAGATAATATATTATTTGCGGACACAAGCCTTGTATTTCATAGTATCTTATAAAGTAATAGTGAATGCGTATTGCTATATATTAGATTCTTAACATATTGTTTAAACTTGTTATTTCTGTGCACGATTTTTTTGTGTGTCGATTAACATATAGCTGCATAAAAGAGGAATACGAGATAACGCCTTAACACTCTTCTACAAATAAAAAATAAGGAAATGTTATACGAAAGTGTTTCATCGGAACTACATATACATGCATTCACCTTGTTTAAATGATCAAAGTAGGTCATGGACCAGCTATAATAGTCATCACCCGATGACAACATTACTTGTAAAAATATAGGAAATATGTATAACTGAACACGGACCGAGACGGCTGAAATTGTTTGTTTTTTTTTGTATGGTTTGCTTGTGTTTGTTTAAATGCATGTTTACTTATAATGTTTTTCGCAAGGAAACATAAAATAAGATAAACCTAATGTACCTGTACAAGATGGTATTTGTGCCTTCGGATTATCTTCATTCCGTATATTCCAGGTAAATCCTGTGTTTGGTCCACACTCAATATGATCTATGAATTCATCGGAATCAAAGGCAAAACCCTCCTGGCAAAAGGGAAAGCACTCCTTGGTTTCCTTGCTTGTCCATGAGCAATTTAACGCGCCATTCTCCGGATCTTCAGGGTCCTCGTTACATTCTGTTGTAAAACAAAATATAAAATGCAGATTGGCAATGTCCGGGTCTAACTACGGACATATATGGAGCGTATTTATTTGCGCAATATCTTTCCCATAGTGAGCACCAAACATGTACCAAAATATTATACACGCAGTTTGTGGAACTTCTGGTTTTCTAAATGTGGTAGCATTTGAATATATTCATCTTCACCCTTTAGTGACAATGTTTAAGTGACTATAATCTTGTCGTCAAAAAAGATTGTATTTAACCGTAAATGAAGTTTTTCTTAGAATGCTTTCTTAAAAAACACAAATTTACCGTTAATGCAGTCATCAGGCAAAGCACATGGCCCCACTTCCTTATTCTCACCGACACAGTCAAAGCCGCCATTTGCCGGTACTGGATTGTCACACTGACGGTAACGTGAACGTTGTCCGCTACCGCAGGTTACTGAACATTCTCCCCAATCACCCCAGGCCGACCACGATCCATTCACTGTAGAATATTCAGTAGAAAACTAACGTATTTGCTTCTTTGAATGTTAACGCCATAGTAATGTAGAATGTTTGGTTTATATGGTTACTAATGTATATGTAAGTTAAATCTGGAAATGACATCCTTTGCAAGCATAGCATATCTTTGTTGGTAAAATCAACATTTGTTAGTAGTTCTTGAACCTATTTCATAATTTTACCGCATCTACTCGTAGTTTCGCTATTGAAAACTCTTATCACCTGTGTTTGTCTGATCAGGTTTTTTACCATACAATACAGTAGATATGCCGCGTCCATATTTACACAGATCAGTTGAAACATTTACGACTTGAACTATATTAAAGCAATAAAGTTATAGCTTTCATTTAAATATTATACTCACCGACCAAAATTTCACAAAAATCGCCTGTGTAATGGACACCACAACTACATGTGTATGTGTCAATCCCGTCTACACATGTAGCTTCATTTTGGCAGGAATTCATATCGCAATCATCAATGTTCTGTTCGCATGTCACTCCGTCGAAACCTCTTATACATGCACAAGTGAATAAATTGATCCGGTCGTAACAGGATCCCCCGTTTAAACATGGTTCACTTTGACAGTTATCGTAGTCTGTAATTATTTGACAAAGAAAAACACATTAGACTAATGTCAATCGTGTCCTTTGTATAAATCATGCTTTTTAGCTCTTCACGCCGCATGGTTATGTTGGTTAATACAGCTTTTATAGTGTGGTCGTATAATGCTAAAACGAATGAACATAATTTTATGTCACCCAGAAATAAGATAAATGACACATAGTTTGGTATGTCAACACTTACCGTCGCACTGACTATTCGTGACAGCAAAATGACCCTCTGCATCAGCAAACTGTTTCCAAGAAAAGATGTTTCCTTCATTTTCCGAGAAGCAGTTTCTGTTATCTCCACTAATGGGTTTGTAGTCCCAAACGTTAAAGGAGGTCAATCGTCCACTAAAACCGTCGCCTTGTATTAAAGAAAACATAAATAAGCAGGATGGTTTCATGAGAAATGTATTCAATAGTTGTTTGTTTTTAAACAGAATTAGAATTTTAAACTCAGCGATCAGTCTGGATTCTCTTATCATTGTCACTAATAATAGAATTGTACAATGGTTGAAGGAAACATCTCGTCTCTTCCTGGATTGTACAAAAACACAGCAATTCAAAAGACAAAAAAAACGGACAAGAAAGTTTAGAAACATTAGTTAACAGATGTTGGCCCGTTAATTAAGTGCATTTGGTCAATATATGTTAAGGCACAATATCACAGTAAGTGTTTTTTTCTCTCACTAAATTATGATAAAACTAAGATGCACTTTGAATGAGTTGGATTACTAGTATACAAACTAGTACATTTTTTTACTCAATTAATTTTACCTCCTACTTGTAGAGTCAAATTCGTAGCTGCCACGTGTGAGGTAGAGCAGTTCAGCCCTGATATTATCGGGTGTGCGTTCAAGATTAGTGTCAGTGCATCTTCGTTTACTTCAAGGACCAGGTTTTGCCACTGTTTGGTGAATTCGGATGATTCTAAATGCTCCATGAATACACAGCTAAATCAATGAATGGTAATTTAGTTATGTAATTTTCATACTGTCCTATTTTTTGTATGATTATGCCGTACGAATATATAAATAATGCACATATGTCAACAGAAATTCATACCCTTTCCACTTCAGTTCAACAGTGTTATTTGCATGTCCCAGAAAGGCTATCGTTTCATCATTTTCTCCATATATTTTAAATATATTGTGGCAGGTTGAACACTTTAACCAGAAACGGAGATAAATATTTGTTCCAACAATTACTTCTTGCTTGGTCGTAGCATCAGCACTCTGAACGGAATCCGATGGAAAGTGAAGGTCGAAATCTAATGGAAATATGACAATTATGAAATAAGCAATGATGTGTATTTAGTTGACAACGAATAAGCATTTATATCACTTCTATCTCATACTATTTCCATCTATTTGCATCCATCACATTCGAACGCAGAATACCAATGCTATCGAATAACAGTCATATTTAACATATACATTATACATTTCAAGAATGATACCAAAATCAGTACCATAACAATCATCAGCAGATATTGCTATTTCACCAGGTTTGGTTGTTTTGGGTCCAGGACAGACTGAGCAGTCTACAGAACCAAAGGTGGACGCAAAGTTGCCTGTGTCGCATGGAGAACATGGAGGAGCCCCGTTGGCTGAGACATATCCCAGCGGACAAGCATCTGTAAGGAGTAAATCAGAGTGTGATTATGTTTTTCCTGTTGATAGTTTTACGTTCGTCTAAAACGTTTAGAGGTATAGGTAAAACGTGCCTACAAAAATAAGCTTTCGTTTAAAGCATGACCTGTTTCCATGTGCATATAATAAGTGTTAAACCTGATATATTTGGGTGTGTTTGAATATTCAATTCAACAGGGTCTTTGTTAAATGAATTACTAGGCTTTTCCCTGTAGTTCTCATTATAATATTAAATCATGACAATCACAAACTCCGCGGAAAGATTCATTGATAGGAAGCCAGATATAACCCTTATTTCCTTTCGACAATATTACTTTAATAAGGTTTGTAAGCCTTTTCCTGGTTGGCTTTTTACGTTAAATTTTATGATTTATTTTACTATTGTATTTAACCACATATATTATTTAATAGGTCTGTAGAATAATGGGCTTTGATTACTTGTAAATGGGATGTATTTTACAAATATATGCAACTTAACATCCTTTCATTTGTCATTTAAAATGTGATTGATAAATTATGGCTTCTGGTAAAGTATATTATTATTGTTTATTAGAATTTAGTTAAGAACAATCATCATACCAATACACTCGTCGAAGTGCACAGCTCCCATCCTTTCTGTTGTTTTGTTAAGAGGACAATAATCACACTTAGTTTGCCCTGGCAATGGCTGAAACATGCCGCGAGGACAGATTTCACATCGGTTGTTTTCAGGTCTGTGAAACGTCCCTCTTCTACACTCAACTGTATTTAATAAAAAGAAAGTAAACACTTTTATGCTGAATTATCCCGAAACACATAGCGATGAAACGAGTACACGCTCAAGAGACATTCTATGACATCATCATTATAATGTAAAACATTAAGCTTATGTTCATTAAAAATAGTGTATGTTTAAACATCATCACCACAAATCAACATAATAACGTTTGAACGTTAAACAAAATCACTCACCACATGTTAGGGTAAAATTGTCTTTATATGAGCCCAAAGGACATGATAATTCAGGATTGGAAACCGTCCTTCCTTCAAATATCAGAGAACCTGAACTAATATTTAGGCCTTTGTTTGGGCTGCCTTCGAAAAGTTTAGTCTTGATATCAAAAGCGGTTTCCACATTTGATTGGCTATTTTGTCGTAAGGATACAGCAAGGTCACACACAATGACTGTTGCTGAGTCTGAAGAACGCCTTCTTCTAGCTTCGTCTGAATCTGGACATATAACCTGCAATAAGCAAACTACGAATAGTTTCTGTGGTATCCAATATTATTGTTATAGACTGTTAAGGCAGTAGTATGCTAACAAAGCTGTCATATCTAATGTCCTTTTATTTAGAGGCCAGTGAACGTGTCAATTGTGGTGTTCAAGACCGCATTAGAGAGAAGCGGACTCATGTACCTCCAGTAAAAACTACATCGATATTCACGGTACTATTTTAAAGCCAGAACATGTTTCAGAATTTCAATTAATATCAACTTAAAAACGATCGAAAAAAGGTTATTTTCTCTCAGTATGACTTTCATCACAAAAATGATTTCCTAAGTCTTAAAAGATTTAAACCTTCTACCTCAACACTCTCGACATCACAGACATTTGCTGAACAAACGTTTCCTAGCACAGCTAGCAATACTTCAATGAAGTGTTCCTGTATTTCTTTTGTCGATGTGATGCAATTTCCATCGAAGTAGTAGAATTCCTCAATCTTGTAGTCGAAAAATGGGTTTGATGACTCCACTGAAGTGAAAGCCTTAGGGGGTAAAATGTATACTATATAATACTGCCGGCAAAGTGATTTCCATAGCGTATGTTGATCTGTCCGTTGTTCATGTTAATACGACATCCAATAATCATAACATTGACTTGAGTCTATTTGCGCATTCCGTTTTTCATTAACGAAATTCGTTAAAATAGAAGCATTTTTTGTCATTTGAACTAGACACCTATTACGAATGACAAATTATTTCAAATTCTAAAGAGTTTGGACGGTACGAAGTTATTTACTTTTCGAGCATACATTCAATATATAATGTGATAAGTCATTTACATTCAAATTATTCCACATTTAAGACGAAAAACTACCTGTGCAACTTGGTATAATCTGATCTTCTCCAATTCCCGAAAACGTTCCACTATGATCACTGCACGTCAATAGACTTTCAAAGGTATTGTCTTCAATGACGAAACCTTCTCTGCACTGAACAATGCAATATTTCCCGCCTGCCCAAGTATCGCAAGCCAGTGCGCCATTTTCCGGAGGGTCAGGCTTTTGGCATGTATCCGTCACTTTATGAAAATACAAGAAACCTTCTTGCATATAAAAATTCGCACTATGGTGAAGATCTAGATAACTAAACCTTTTATCTTGGAACAATTGAAAGAAGATATAAGAACAGTGAGTTTTGTTCATACGCTAAGCTCTAATGTATAAAAACAATATGGTAATGACAGGTAAAGTCAATTACGTTCGCAGAATGGTTGCGTTGTTCCAAATGACCAAAGACCATAAGCAAGGCTGGTTTGACCATTTTCAAACTTTTCGCACTTAATTTCTCCAGGTCCTGTAAGCTCAGTTCCATTCGCACAAGAGAAGAAACATGATGACCCGTATATCTTTCCACTGGGGCAAATAAGCGACGTATAAGGTCTTGGGTACACAGACTGACATGTTATCTCTAAAACATTAATAAATTATTGCAGATAAAACAAAATAATATCAAAATGCTGAATATGCACAAATGTGATTATATGTAAGTACATACAGTAAGACAATCGTTTAGCACATCCTTTATTCCTCGACACATACATGTTAACATACTTTATTATACATTACGTTTTACAACGACTGTAAACTCGCATCTAGCCGTATTGCCGGCTCTGTCTGAAGCTTCGTATACAGCAGTGTAGTCGCCTACGCCCAGTTCTGTAGCCGACCTTGGCCCTTGTACTTGCTCTGAGTTTACACCTCCGATACCCTCATTGTCCGTAAACTTTGGATCGTTCCATCTAGGAGTACCCGTGTGTTTGGATTCATCCGCATATACCGTAACCATCGCGGGACAGTTTGTGTACGTTGGGGACGTTATATCTAAAGGATATATGAATAAGTGACACATTTGTATGTATTCTCGAAACCTTTGAATAGTTGGCCAAAATTTAACCCGGAATAAAATTTCATGCGTTTAGTTTCGTTTCCGTAATATCAAGTAATTATAAGTTATTTCTGATTACATTTGCATTTTTAATGCTCCCCTTCAAAGAAGAGGGGTATTTTGCTTTGCACATGTCAGTCGGTAGGTCGGTCGGTTGGTCGGTCCGTCGGTAGACCAAAGCTTGCCCGAGTGATAACTCAACAATTCCTTGACGTATGGTCATCAAACTTGACATGAGGATATTAGAAACCCGAACCTGACTAGTAGATGATCCCTAGGGTCATCGGGTAAAGGTCAAGGTCACAGAGACCTTTAATGGTAGAAAGATTTCAAAGCTGGTCCGAATGATTTATTAACAATGCATATACCTATATGGTCATCAAACTTGCCATGGAGGCTGGACCTAACCAAAAGATGACCTCTATTGATTTTAGGGGTCTTCAGGTCAAAGATCAAGGTCACAGTGACCTTGAACGATATAAGTTTGTCCGATTGGTAATTTGTCAATGCCTGCACCCATGGTCCTCAATCTTGTCTTGGAGGTTGGGTCTGACCAGTAGATGACACCTACTGATTTTTGGGTTTATCGACCCAAAGGTCAAGGTCACATTGACCTTGAATGATAAAAATTGTCTGAGTAATAACTCGACAATGCCTGCACCCATGGCCCTCAAAATTGACTTGGAAGTTCGGCCTGACCACTAGTTGATACCTTTTTATTTTGGGGGTCATCAGGCCAAAGGTCAAGGTCACAGTGACCTTAAATGATAAACGGTTGTCCGAGTGATAACTCAACAATGCCTGCACCCATGGCCCTCAAACTTGAATTGTGGTTTGGGCCTGATCAGTTGATGACCCCTATTTACTTTGGGGTCATTATGTCAAAAGTCAAGGTCAGAGTGACCTTGAAGACAAACTCAACAATTCCAGGACCTATGGTCATCAAACTTGACACGAAGGTTGGGCCTGACCAGCAGATGATTCCTCTTGATATTGGGTTTCAGCGGGTCAAAGGTCAAGGTCACGGTGACCTTTAAAAAGAAAATGTTAACAAAGCTTCTCCCATATCTCAACAAAGCCTGGACCTATGATCATCAAACTTGACTAGGAGGTTGGGCCTTAACTGTAGATGACTCCTTTAGTCTAAGGTCCATGCGCATTTTTTCATTCAATTGTCCAAATAAATCTGACAACATGGCGCTCAGGGGGGGGGGGGCATAATGTCTGACAATCATCTCTTAATTTATATTTTATATTCGAATTGATAAACGTATTCATTTTGCCTATGGATATATATTTACATGAACATTTTGCAGCGAACAACAAATGTATCGAAACATAAAATACAGACACCTTGGTCGCCGTCCCTGGAATTGTATTCACTTGGCTATGAGCGAATTATTAACTTCTTACTCTGCCTGAAGTATATTCATGGTGAATAACTACCAGATAGCTCATCTCTGTAGTCTTATGCAAATAATATGGATATATATATACTTGAATTTCAACAATGCCTACCTACACACTGGGGCTCCCCGCTAGTCCAAACACCAGTTTTGGTACAAGTTCGAACTCGTGAATGCCCTGGTAATATACCATAACCTCCACTACAACTATAATGGCACGCACTTTGGTAATCGTTCTCTTTTGAACATGAAACATTTGCATGAATAGAAGGTCGAAGTGAAGGGCATTTTATTGCTGAAAAGAGATACAAAAAGCAGAAATTTCAATTGTTGGACTCCTAATCACATCTGTTAATTTGTATTATAAAAAACAAACACAGCCAAGTATTAAACAGAATTCCAAATCACTTAATTCAATATCGCTCTAGTATACTATTTTTTCGATTCTTTTTCTCAAAATGAACAATTATACTTAATATAATGAAAATTTAAATACTTACTTTAAACCCTCATTTATTGTAGAATTAATTGTTTTGTCAGTTACTATCAATGACTAGTCAAAGATTTGCGGTCAATTAAGTGTCCGTATAAATGATTTCATGTTAACACTTGTGTTTAGTAAACAAAGCAAATACACCAAATAAACTATTATTTAAACGTCCGGAAACATTCGAAAGTTGATAAACAAAACCTTACGCACGCATGCATTTCGGTTTCCGCTCTGAACTCCATCGCTTATGCCCGATACACTCCATAGTATTTGCACCTCCAGTGTCAAGTTCAAAACCTTCATAGCAGCCAAACTTACAGCGAGTGCCAACATACATGTGGAGTGTTTCCTCACATGAAAACCAACCGTTGGCTACAGGACTTAACTTGTTACACTGTCGTACTGTAAAGACACGTAACTTTGTAGCCTAACGCATAATTTTAGTTCAAATCATATGAAACAAATCGTTACAGTCGTTTATAAAGAAAGAAATTCATTTGCTTAATATTCTAATTAATACCCCATTTAATACACTAATTTAAAGGTTATCATTATAATATGTACATTTAGAATACAATGAAAATAACAGAAACAATAAGTCATACTTACATTGTATATTGACTATGAACGAGCAGCTCCTCGTATTTCCAGATCTATCTTTTGCGACATATTTGATGGAATGCACGCCATAGTAAAAGTACTGACCTGGTCCAATGCCCTTTGACCGAACAGCACTTACCAAATACAGGTACAAAATATAGTTCTTTACAGAAGCAATCATATTGTTCTATAAAACAATTCCTTTTAAGGTTAAAAGAAGTTTCGTCGTTATTTGAATTTATCTCAAGAAGCTAATGATATTATGAAATTTATTTCAAGAAGCTAATAATATTATGAGTGACGTTATTTAATTTCAATATCGTCATCATATTCATTACCACCAGCAGCAGCAGTCGTAGGAGCAAGACATTATATATACATGAAACAAGATATATTACAAAAAATATCACAGTTTGATATCACTTTGATGTTTCAGTAATATTTATTGTATACATCATCATCATCATCATCATCATCATCATCATCATCATCATCATCATCATCATCAGTAGCAGCAGCAGCAGCAGTGGCGTTAGCAGAAACAAGCAACAGCAGTAGTTGCAGCAGTAAAATAAATATTCTTTACCTTACGTGACCATCTCTGTCATCCCAGGCTGTTACCGATCCCCATGTAACTCTGGATGAATAAAGTTTCTTATAATCTGTATTAAAATCCATATTTCCGGGGCAGCCACTAAGGGTGGGAGCCGTTCTATCTTTCGGTTTTCTTCTTCTACTACACCCATTGCAAAGAGAGTAAAATAGTACATATGAAAGAAATAAATAATTGAATGTGTTGCTGTAAGAAAGCATCTCTAAGCTTTCACAAAAAGTCAGGATTTGTAAAACTTGATAAGAGTATTGAAATTTATAACAAAGTAAAACTTGAAACATGTTATAGAGTTTAGATTTAAACGAAAGTGAACAATAAATTAAAAATACGAAATTGTATGTGCGGATGTCAAATAGTTGTCTTATAATATTTCAAACAGCATACGACAGCTTTTGCGGTAAATATTAAGTGGTAGTAAATAATAAGCGGTACTTAACTGAGCATTGGGTTGGTCTTTCCACGAAGGAGACATTGCGATGTCTTAAATATTTATGTCCTTTTGATTGAGTGCACGTAATTTGGACCGAACTATTCCTTATTTCATATACTTCATGTCACTTTGCTATCGAAAACATATAGGAAGTGGTTCGTTTTACTGTAATCAAAAACCTATTAAATGAGTGCATGTTGTGGTTTATTTACTGCTGGCAATAAACATTGCCTATTTTGTTTGTTTGAAGAACGCTGATATCAGAAAATTTATTAAACTCTTAAAAGACATTTGTCAACAGTGATTGTTTGCACATACTTCCTTCTCCAAACAGGCTGTTCACATAACAATGTGTCACGCTTAGCAACAAGAACCACGATCGTTCGGTCTTCAATCGTCTGACCATTTTTGACTAATGTAAGGGGTTGTGCATCGCGACTTAAAACTCAGTTCACAGACATATGAAATTATATAAATGCTTTGAAAGATATGTATTAAAAATATGTTTAAAGTAACGCAATGGTATATTCAGAGTCAAGACAAGCCGCCAAACAATAACTGACCTCATATTTAAGGGCATAAAATTAAAAACAACTAAAGCCAAACAGACAATCAACAACAAAAAACACACAAAAAAACGTACAAACAAAGTAGACAACAATAGTTAAGGTATAAAAGTCAATTACGCGAATAGCTATGTGGCTATGACCAGAGATGAATATTTCATTAAAGTTCAACTGTTATATTAATGATTTCTATGTTACAAATTAACTTTACAGCGCGTATTATAGAACATGGTCGGAAAAGCTTTTCATTTTCACCCGATATCTAAAGGTAATTACACGAATAATTTCAACTTGTCCTTCAACACATTATAAAATATGGTTTGACATTTTAATATTAAGCTATAAGTCAGTTCATTAAGCCATAATGTAATTAACTTATTTAATCAGATGAACTAGCAAACAACAGTCACATTGTTTACGTCGTTACACGGCGGGTATTTTTTGCAAAACTCGGACAGATCCGAGTGTACGGCCATTTCTGATATAAATGTTTGTCTTAGTTTCAATGAGGCATGGCATTCATCGAAGGAGAAGTCTTTATATGACGGATGGAACAGCAGTATGTCGTTGACGGTCTCCATTTTCACTGTAAAAAGAATTGAAACTTACAGTAATTAAAAAATAATGAGATACTATGTGCACTCCTATTAAAAAGTTTCTTACATATACCTTAATTTGGAACTCATATGTAAAGTATGCTCAAAATAACTTCAACGATGGCGTTATTTGAAACAATAACAGCATCTAACTATGTAAAACAGAAGGACATTCATCTGTGGCAAGAAGAAAATGTGGACAAATGATATATGAGCTAATACATAATTTGGTAAAAATGTGTGCGTCTTTTATGAATTATACTTAGATGTTCCTTTCTTAACATGTATCTGTCCGGTTAGCTCAGTGGTTAGCGAACTCGCTCCCAACCTGTGCTAACGGGGTTCGATTCCCGGCCAGATCGCATTTGTGTTTGATTTGTTGTCACCAAGTCGGACAAGTAAGTTTTCCCCGGATACTCCGGTTTTTCCCCACAACACAAGTCCACACTCTCGCGTAATATCGGGTCAACGCGAGAGAAAAATATAATGTTGTAATATCTTAACAACCGTTGTAAAATAAATAAGTTTTAGCTAACAGCAACTATGCTAATAATTACATACTTCAATTCCAGCATTTACTTGTTGTAAGCGATACCATACTTGCTCGACACAAGAAAGATTTGAACATATACCATTGTAACAGGTATTATTGCTTTTTTCCCATAAACACTAAGACGCATGAGGAAAGGATTCTAGAAATGTAAAGCTGAAAGAAATTCCTATAAAGTTTAACTGCAAATCCTCGAAAAGCTAAGAGCCACAACATGCAAATATAATGGGCTGATAATGCTTGTTTTGTTACGTGTCATGTATTACACAATGTCAATATCATGTTTTTCCATGAATAGGGCTTTTTAAATGTTTTTTTTTTTCTTTTCAAAATAAAACATAGCACACTCATATGGTTTTATGATTACAGCTGTCTTTACGTGAGCATTCTGGGGCTTTGCTAGACCAGTTTCCCGATGCGCCGCATATAAGCCAATGGCCGTAACGGTTTGGTGGTGTAATTGTGAAGTTGCTCCTACAACCGACCAGGCAAAATATCCCATATTGGCTGCCCCATCCATTGCAAAGGAGTGCGCCATTCATAGGCTGGTTTAACGGTTCACATGGCGTTGCTGTAACAAGAATAAATAGTATCAAAGGTGAGTCAATTGTTTATATTCTTTATTTTCTTATTTCAAATTGATTTTGCCTGACAATATAAAACATAACTGCGTTTATAACACGTCTTATAAAGTATGTACATGTACATCGAAACGACTGCGTAAAGTAATACGAAGTGATACAGTTTTGGAATAATACAACTTACGTCGAACAGAAACATTGAAGGTACATTCCGTTCGCAACCCATTCTTTACTTTTGTCGCTGCGTAGGTTATAGTAAAGTCTCCCCAGGGAAAAACGGATTGTGGATTTTCATAGTTGCTGGAAAGTCTCAATTCTGTATTCATAGGATCGCTAAACACCGGCTGTGTCCAGGAAACAAGTTTTGTATTTTCAGTGGCGTTCACTATCAAACTGGTGGAACAGTTTTCCAAAATTGGTGGTTGGACATCTGAAAACATTAGTTTAATGAGATACATTATTTGCAATATTCTGAACATGTTATAATGGAACATTAATTACAAGAATTATGATTTAAGTTTGAATTATCAATATTAAACATGAAACAACTAACTATCACAAAGACAACGTATCATTTAAGACTTTCAGATCCAATGTCGATTAGTGAGGATTAGCTTTAAACGGAAATTAAAAAAATGTGATTTGAACTAAGCGGATATTTTTATACTAAATACCCTTTTCGCAGGTCGTTCCGTCCCATCCAGTAGGACAGTAACATTCAAAATCTTCTATTTTATTTTGGCACTGTCCTCCATTTTGGCAGGGCGAACTTTTGCAGGACGCGACCACTAAATAATTCAAAACAGCTACTTTTGTATCATAAATATGCATTTGACATGTTTACATTGATCTTAAGATAGAAGAGAATTATTCAGTCTATAAATCTCTTGTTTTAAGTGTTTGTGGTTTGAATTTACGAGTATGTTCCGAATCGTCAATCACTTTGCATGGGGAATTTTCATTTGACAATACGGGATGACTTCAACAATTTTTAAGGAAAGTCATCCAAAGATCTTCCTTGTTAGATCATACTATAATAGGGCCATGGTTCAGGACACTAATTTTGTTTTATTATAATCAAAAATGAAAATCAAGCTTCACATTATGGCTGCTATGTTTAATGAATCATTATAGATCTAACAACTGACTTTTGTATAATTGTTCAATTTGTTTTCGAAAAAACAATTCAATGTTATCTCTTATGTATATATAACCATGACGGACATGTACTTGATGAACCATGATTACAAATCGTTGCCTTATTCTAACAAAAATTGATTTCACTGTTCTCGTAGAAAAAGCCCTATCTCTTGTTGGAGGAAGACAGTTTTATAGTAACTTTATGTTAAGTTTACATCACTTTTGCATTGAACAGTAATTCCTTCAGACAGATTTTCTCGAAAGCGTGAACATATAATAAATATAAATGACTTTTAAAAAAAGGAAGTTAAAAACGTGTTTATTTGGAATTATGCGATGGATGATTTCTTTCCGTTTTTCAGTAAGCATGATTGAAGTGGAATATCAGCATTTAATTATGCACCAGTTATTTGTAATCACGCCCCCACCCCCAGGTCCGGGGAATAGCGGGGACTTTGACTTTCGGTCCAGCCAACCCCGGATTAAATCCCCGTTCTGCGGAGACGAACATATGGTAAATCCCCCGCCAAATGCCCCCGCACCCCAGGGACCCTAGGTTAGGCCCATTCCCCGCTATATTTTTGCGAAGACAAAACATCGCATTCACCCAGCACTGCGGGGCCACCAGGAACGTAAAAACACGGCCCATTTCCCCCGCTATCGCCCTGGACCGAGGGGGGAGGGGGGGCGTGCTTACAAATGACTGGTGCATTACATTTGCATATTGGTTTTTTTCCGCTCCATAACCCGTTAAACAAACACATTCTCGTCTGATCCCCTGACGTCATATTGAAGTCCTGATCACATGCATAAGTTGCAATGCCACCAAGAGTCGTATGCGTGAATGACACTGACGCATTGGCAGCTTTATTCGGATGACCACATTCGACAGCTGCAAATGCAAACACTTTTTTAATACCCTTGTTACGACATAGTTGAGTAAAAGCGGCATTTCAAACGCACACTATAATATAATGCAAACAACACTGATTCCATTACAACTTTACTTACGAATGTTGCAGACTTGTCCGCTCCAACCGGGAAGACAGTTACAAGTGTACATGTCAGCTCCATCCTCGCAACTGTCATAATTGACACATGGATCGCGTGCACATACATGCGCGACTGACAAAGCAAACACAATACAACCTTAACATTAACATTTTAACATTAAACAGATCAATCAAAGTGTCATGTGCTGGACTAAAATAGTCTTGCTTCTTTGAAATGCTGAGTTTCGCGTTCTCTTTACAGGGTATTTTACTGGGCAAACAAATTTAACAGACCGTCATATTTTTTAATAGTAATTAAATGAATGGTAGATTTCACACTTGAAAAATTTGCGTGCGTGCGTGCGTGCGCGCGTGCGCGCGCGTGCGTGCGTGCGTGTATGTGCGTGTGCGCGCGTGTATGCGTGTGTGCGTGTGTGTGTGTGTGTGAGTGTGTGTGAGTGTGCGCGTGTGTGTGTGCGTGTGCGTGTGGGTGTGTGTGGGTTTTATGTGTGCGTGTGCGCGTATGTGTGCCTGTGTGTGGGTGCGTGTGTGCGTGTGCGCGCGTGTGGTTTTATTTGAGCGACAAATTGTCAGAAGTAAAAAAACAAATTGTAACCATTTTCACAACGGGATCCTGTCCATATAACGGGGCAGCTGCATGTATAACTCTCCTGGATATTTGTACATCTGCCTTCATTCAAGCATGGGCTGCTGTCGCACGATCTCATATCTACAGTGGAAGTTATTTCGTTCTTGTACTTTGGTGGTTTATTGAAATTTAACGTGTTTTATATATGATCGTACCGCATTGGAGAGTGTATGAAATTATCTTATCTTTGATAAATTGTTTCTGTATTTACAATCAGTCATCGAGGACGGTTCAAGTGGCTTAGCCCAGCCCAGCACTCACAAATGTCCCACTCAAGCAAAAACACTTGAGTCTCACTCACACCTGTCAATACGGTTAGACATTTAACTCTAACATATCTGAACCGTTGAGTGTGAGTGAGAGTGGTTGTTCTGAATTCTGCCCTGATATCAGAAGCTGTGTAAAACGAAGCGTGCCGTAAAATGACAGCCATATTTCAATATTTACACCTCAACTTACAGAATGGGACAGAAATAATTAATGTAACATTTTCTTAAATGCAATGAAGTATTTTTTAGCAATTCTGGAAGGAAATAATGAACTATTGGTGTAAATATAAGTACTAAATTGCATTATTAGTGTCATTTTCGGGGATATGAATGCAGTTAGGCTGGTTGAAGTACGTTTGGAGTCCTTATCCAGCCCAACTGCGTTCATATCCCGATAATGACATCAATCACGCAATTCATTCCTTAAATATACCGCTGGTACTTTTTGTACAGAAAGCTGTAAATAAACACATACTGACTTAAATTAACCCACGTGATTGAAAGTCCACAATAATTGCGCTTTGCGCTTGTTATGTTTGATTTTCCAAAAGGTTAAAGCTATTACTTGAGTCACTGTTTGACACGGTGATTGTACCAAAATATAATTTCAATGTTTAAGACAGGTTTGGAAGTTTCACACGAGCAAACTAAAAACAAATGATATGCATCTTAGTAAAAGCATTACATAGTTGTCTGGTAAGACAGCATTGTGATACGGAGTAGTCATTTTAGTGTCGTATGGTTACTTATTGAGATAGAAAGGCAATATACTTGAAATAAAGTTAGATTTACGCAGTCCCTTTCTTTCCAAGAAGTAGACTTAACATGTTATCCAAAGGGAAACTCAATAGACTAGAAGCTTACAACGATAAAAGGAATGTCCAAGATGAACTTGATTGTTAATGTCTGACAAAACTATTATATACATACATGCGCAAACAGGTTCAACTCCACTCCATTGTGAATTTGATTGACATGTTCTCCTCAGATCTCCCGATGTGTGCAAATGAGTCGAAAAACAGGTGTATGTTGCAACACCGCCTTGATTAGTCGTTGTTGTAGTAATTGACGCGCCAGCGACTGCTCCGGGCTTCCCACAGTTAGCTGTGTGGTATTAGATATGTTTAATAACAATCGCGAGTTCTTTAAAATCGGTATTTGTAAGAGTTATTTAGTTATGCACTAGTTTAAAGAAAACAAAACATAAAGCTACACGAAACTACATTGCGTATATAAACTGTAATAGGAAGTACTACTATCGAGTGTGAGAGTGGTCAAGAGGTATTGGAATCCACCTCTCGTCCATGAGGCTGTGGTTCGATCCCCATCAGAGGTTCTATCTCATGGCCTCTCCAAATGTACCACATTACTCATTTCAACCCATACAGCGGAGTCGAGAGTGATTATTTAAGCTATCAGCTTTTGTCACAATTGAGCTAAACAAAATAGCATGAACAAAGAACTGCGCACGTGTCGGTGGACTCGATCCACCTCCTGATCTACGTCGTCTCCAGAAGGAACGTTTCTTCCTTTTAGTCTTTTCCGGTTTTTCCAGTGGAACAAAACCTATAAACAACAATAACAATCTCGTATTATCAATTGTATGTGTCTGTATTTTAGTTGAAATATAAAAAAAAAACATTATGAATAAACGGTCAAGACTTTTATCAAAATTAAACGAGTGAGTAGCTTTTTATCGCAGGCAAATGGATGCAAATAAATGTATTACATTTTTCATCCTTATACGATTGATAACTTCGTTGCTCTTCATCTAACCAAACGCCATCAACACATTCTAACATGCGCAGGATACCGCAACGTTCTACGGAGCATATCGTATGATGAGGATGTACCGGCGACGATGAATGTTTTGTGGACAATGATTGGCCAGTGTTGTCAATACACGTGTCCACATAACTTTGTTTAAAAAACACAACATCGCATCCGTTTTTAGCAGAAGATACCTGTAATTAATGTTTTTCAGTAAATGTGATTATCTGTATTAGTACATATAGAAGTAGTGGTAGTATAGGTAGTAGTAGTAGTTGTAGAAGTTGTTGTTGTTGTTGTTGTTGTTTTTGTTGTTGTAAGCGGAGGCGGATGGTCAGAAAATATAGTATGTTTTGTAAAATAAAATCTTGTAAATACTTACCCTTAAAAGGTATGCGAAAAGTATTATCCAAACAGCACACATGCCTATTTTGAGCATACTAATCACAATTAAAATCAATGTTTCTCCTGGAAATGTAAGTGATATATGATTATTTGATGTCCTCGTACTTCAAAAAAGAAGTATGCTTTTATTCGTTACGCACTTAGCTCTCCGATCTGAAAATACAAAATAAATCAGTTCAAACACATTAAGCACCGTGATTTCGATTTATAGTTCAATTATTTATAAGCTCATGAGTGTCTGATCGCGTCAGGGAATGAGTGTGCTTTTCATTGGATAGATTTATGCAATGAAGTATTTCGTCGCATTAAAAAGGACTGTACGACTTATAACCGTTGAAAAGTAGTTGTGAAATAATGGCGATCTCGCTGTTTTTTCACGCTTTTCTATTCGCATTTTGTTTAGTATCCGTTTTAACTTTTCGTTCGTCAGAGGAGGAGGCACTGAAGGTACTTTATTTACATTGAATTATTTATCAACGATTAAACTTCACTATTTGTATAATTATTTCCTTTACAAATGTATGAAAGTGTTCATGCAGGTAAGCGTTTTGATGTAATTGTGTATACAAGGCTCGAATTGCCTGGCATGCATGCATCAACAATACGTCAAATGCGTATCCTACATAATTTATGTATTAAAGTTATATTATTATTATCATAATTATTATAAGTATACTAGTATTGTTATTATACTAATATTAATCAGCGTTTGTGTCTGTATTTTACCCAGATTTCGGACCAAATAAAAGTTGTTTATAAATCGTGATATTTAAATACGTATACACAGGAAAAACAACGTTTCGTTTTGTTTAAGTTTGAATCGGAAAGTCACTTATTTGCTTGATAACTATTGGTATGTCTATATCTTATAAATATATGTAGAATATTCGCAGTGTCATTGCCTTGATCGAATTCGGTCGCTTGATAGCCAGTTCATCGCCATAATCACTAGACCGCTTTGACGGGGTTAGTTTCACTGCTATATGCATGTACTCTTTGGCAGAGCTTTTAAAAATTTAGCTCGTTTATTTAGCATACTTGCTCAACACGTGTAATTGTTTATTATATTAAACGCATTTTAGTTGAATTGAATTGTGTTGATATCCAACAACAGTAACACCTGCTTGTCTTCATAAGCTTGCACGTTACTATTGTTAGACATCGATATTTTATAAACTGTTGCGAGTTTTTTTTGTTTTAACCTGGGTGTCGTTGTTGGCGTCTTCATCATCGGCGGAGTCCTCGTTGTGCCTTGGCCATTTGCAAAAGTGTTAACATATAAGCATAACTCTGAATAAAATATCACATCAGTTATAAATTTCACGCTTCGCAGTGCTCTGTTATCAGGTTTTAGCAAATCTTTTGTCTTTTAAAGTGACATGCTTATTTAAAATCAATACATACACAGAACAGTGAATTATTTGAATCTAGAAAAAAAACATTACATCTAGAATGCTTAGTCCAAGATGAGATTTAGATCCGAGGTGTCCACGCAGTGCATCGACTCTATACACTATATGGATATGCACGATATACCGTGACAGTACATACACTGGTGTTATATTCTATATCAGTATATACTGTGCACTATATTCTATTCATTCTCGGAGGTGTTGAAGCAGTGCTTCAACACCCCTGTTCTCTATTCAATGTATACCTCCAGAGATTTTGAAGATTTACTTCAACTCCTCTGTTATAGTCTATATACATTGTGATGGCATGCACTATTCTCTATCTGTAAATTTGAACCTCTGTTATAGTCTATATACATTGTGGTAGCGTGCACTATACTATACTCATTCTCAGAGGTGTTGAAGCAGTGCTTCAACACCTCTGTTCTCTAATCAATGTATACAAACGGAGATTTTTGAACAAAAAATGGAGAAAAATGCACAAAAATAATTTTGATTAATTTATGTCATATTAGGCAACATATTTAATATACTTAAATCATTTAAATCACAATTACATGGCGCAAAAAATGATTTTTGGGGTAAAATGTTGGAAAAATTAAATGAAAATGGCAATTTATGGATTTTGCCAATAACTCTGCCTTATTTTGCAATAAAATAACCAGAACTACTGCAGCTAATATATATCATTTAACAGTATTATATATAAACATATGGAAACACAGTTTTTTTATAAATATGATTTTCGGGGTAAAATGCATGAAAAATTAAATGGAAATGAAAATTTCCTGAATTTGCCAATAACTTTCAAATATTGCAATATAATGACCAGAATTACTGTATTTCATAAATATTATCTTACAGTTTAATATATCAAAAGTATAGAAACTAGGTAATTTTGTGAAATGTGAATTTTGGGGAAAATGTTTGAAAAATTAAATAAAAATGAGAATTTCTGAAATTCGCCAATTATTTGCACAAATTTTGCAATACAATGACCAGAAATTTTACTGTATTCAATAGATACTATACTACAGTATAACAATCCTAAAGTGTAGAAACCATGTATTGTGTGAAATGTGATGTTGGAGGTGAAATTAAATAAAAATCGACACACAGCAGTTATCAAACAACACAAATAAACAAAAATCATTTATGTGCATTTTAATGAAATTGTCTCCTTAATTTTTGAAGCTCTGCATCACCTCCTCTGACAAATCAATTAACGTTGTTCTCTGTATTCATTTATGATGATCCCCTTTTAGTAAATAAATCTTTTGAAATCATTGAAAATTGACCTTTTTCTCTGTCACCTGTATGTCGATGAATTTTATAATGCAGATATTTGCCAGACTCGCAAAATTTATAACAAACCAAAAGCCCAAGGCACCTTATCACGAATATAATGCGACAGTCACTTGGGTGTGAGTCACTAGAATTTGACCAACAATATCGGAAGATGTCCATAAAACCCAATTCACATAACAGGACAGGACAACCAAAAGACATGGTTGTCTATGTTATAAACAAACAAGACTACGCATTTACCATATTTGTATCTATTTTGAACATAAACAGAACATTAGTAAATTTAATCCTAAGAATCTGATGTCAATAATCCCGTACATGAATGTATATCTATGTCCATCAATATAATAAGAAATGGAAGTTTCTTCTAAAACATACACAGAAACAGCTATTGTTCATATAAACCATAACAAAAGGTGTCTTATAATTATGTCAACAAGAGCTGTCTTTGGACAGCACGCTCAATTAAGTGAGGCTTTGTCTAAAAATGAATACAATAATGATGTAATATTTGCCTGTCGAAAGCAATAAAAAGAGTCAAATTAAAAAGTCAACTAGAAATGCTGCAATGCAACAAGAACTTCAGCCTTTATTGTGAGATTCAGTTTCAAATGTATTAAAGCTGATGTTATTCAGTACCAAGCATTTTTCTATTTTTAGTTACAGTGACCATGACCCTAGGGGCCCAAATCAAATATGAAAAGGAAAGGAAATTGTGCCTTTAGACAGTTACTAAATGGTAAATAATATTTGACAGTTACCTATGTACATCTACATTTTAACTTAAAAAAGGTTTCCTTGACATTAAACAATCATTTGTTATTATAAAAAAGAATTTTAGCAAAACAATGTGGTGAACAGATCAAGAATCTAGGTTTAAGAAGTGACATTTCTAGAGGCTTACCATGATTGTGCTCCAATATGTATGGAACTTAATGACCATGGTTTCATTGAATTTATACTGGCATATAGGGTAATTGTGCAATATATTTAACAGAACACTCAAAAGTACAATGAAACATTTAGGTTAGAAGTAAGAATATAATTAGACAAAGTAGCCATAATTGACTAAGTCAGTATGGAAATTAACAACCACATAAAACATTTTACAGAACGTATCAAATCTGGAATAAAAACTGTACCTAGATGAATTTGCAACAGGTGGCGATCAGTCATCACTTTCCTGTTTCTCATTGTGTCATTCCTGTCTCTCATTGTGTATTATTGGGTTTAGTACAACCCTGGCCTGGTCCACAATTGCAACAACTGAAAAACAACTGAACAATTAGCAGAAGAGAACTTATACCTAATTTACATAATATACTGCTACTAAAAAATGACTCATACTGTCAAACACTTTTGTTACCATGAAAAACTACAGCTATCACCTATGTGTTTGATGATATTTACAATATTGATGTTAAATCATTCATAAAAAAAATCAAATGTAGAATTATCGATACTTTTAAACAAGATTGGTATATTACTATAGAAAATAGCACGGTGTTAGATGTGTATATACATTTTAAAACCTGTCTGGAATATGAACCTTATTTAGATATTTTACCAAAAAGCTTACGTTTTTTTCTTTTGTAGACTACGGCTGTCCGTGCACCCACTCCATATTCAAACTGGTAGATACAATAGAAATAACGTTGTACGCAACCAAAGATATTGTTTGTGTTGTAACTCTAATGACATCGAAGATGAATATCATTTTATTTGTGTTTGTAAATCCTTTAGCAATATATGCAGCTGTTGAAATCTAACAATAGAGCTGAACTGATTAACTTATGTCTGTTTGTTAAAAATGCTCTCAAAGAAAGATCCGCTTTGATTAATGTTAGAACATAATTCTATTTAATGTTCATCCTCTGATATATATATTAGTTTATTTAATTTAATTACTTAGAAGTATTGAATACTTTTGTACATATATATTTCTTAATATACCAAAAACAGAATAGTGTTTTGTTAAATTAAAGTAAAAAATGAAAAAAGTTATGAAGAGAAGTAAAAAAAAATAAAAAAAAATATAAAAATAATAATCAAAGGTTTACAACTCTTTGACTACCATACACAATTTATTGATTCATATGCACAGCTATTTTTCTTATCACGTCCAATATGTGCATAACAATTTGAAGTTAATACCTCAAAATATAGAAAAGTGAAAGAAAAATAATCAAAGACCAACAACTCTAAAATACCATAAACAAAAACGTTTTTTTGCACAGCACTTCTCCAGTATAATAGCAGAGACAAATCATATGTCTTTATATTCAATATGTCAATGTATCACATATATGTTAATTGTTGATTATGATTAGAATCTCAAACAGTGGGCTGGGTGAGAAACTTTTGTCAAAAATTGTTGAATGTACATAAAACTATGGAACAAAGTTCTGTAGATCAATTGTAATTTGAACAGAATAATTATGTTAATTCTTATTTCTTGGCTTAACTCATATTTATATTGTTATACATAGAATTAATCCAAATAGAACTTACCATTCACTGACAAGATTTCCTCATTATATACACAGGAGAATCTTCATACTTTTAAAATCTCTCCATTTTTCTTCTCCATGGGAACTGCAATACAGAACACATAAGAAAGGAAATCAAACAATTGCATTTTTCAAAACAATTTGTAGAGAAAAATAAAACATGACTTTAGACACATGCAGAATTATTTGCATTTATTTTAAGCAAGTTACAAGAGTAACTGTACCCTGTGCCATCTGAGTAAAATCTGCATGCAACAAACATGTGCATGCAAAATTGCATGGATTTTTATTTATTTGCTTAACAGTTTCAATTAAACCTAACAACCTGACCAAATACTTGAAATATCTTATACTTGAATACATTATGTTATACTAGTAAATGACATTGAGTACATGTAAATATGTGTTAAAAATCTACCTTTCAAATCCAATGCTTTCTTTGCATCAAAACGTTTGTCTGTTTGCCCTTAAATTGGTCCCTCAAGAGTATCTGGTCTGAAATAAATATAAAATTCACCTACTTTTAAGCTAGAATTAGCTATAATACTAACTTGACTGATCTTAGGAAGAATGAGTCTTAAAGCTGCACTCTCACAGATGGACTGTTTTGACATTATTATTATCTCAGAGAATCAATACCTTAAATTTCCTTATAATAAGACATAAATCACAATAAAACAGATGTCATGTATTGAGAAATCTGCTTATTATTTCATTTTTCTGAAAGTGTTTGTAAAATTTAAGTCACAGAACAACAATTATGAACGTACATATGAAAAAGAGCGATCTGATCTTTTTTCAACAGTTTTAAATCATGTTTCGCAGACATATGCACTAACATTGCCTGGTTCATTCCATGATGAATTTTTTTTTTGTCAGAATGGTAAGTCTGTGAAAATGCAGCTTTAATAACAATCCCCAACAGTTGTCGAAGACAAGTCTTTCTCCCAAAGACTTGTTTAAAAGGGGCTGTACTCCTATGTGTACAATGCATTAAAACTTACTTGTACAAATCTATTAAAACTTATTAACTGAAGTACCACATAATTAACAATAAAAAAATTCACATTTTTTTCGTATTTTGCCATTAAAAAAGATTACTAGGTATGTCTAACTAGAAGAATTCATTCCTTATGCGTGATTGGCTAGTCGATGTTATCACGTAATATTACCAAGTTAGGTATATAGATTAAATATTCCAACTGTTTAGGATAAGCCTTCATAGCACAGTGGATACAACACTGGACTGCAATTTTGGCGACACCAGTTCCAACCCATTCTCCGATTTGATTTTTTTTTTTTACATTTTGATAAAAAAAAAATTACCATTATGATATCAAAGAGTAAAAGATTTTATTGAATAATTGTCCCGAGATTCTTTACAGAAAAAAAAAATGGTGCCAATCTGGTGTACAGTCCCTTTAAACGCTCAACCCTGTTTATATGACAACTTCAGAGGTAAATTAATAAAAAACTATAAAAGAATAAATAATGATTTAACGTTATTGAGGTTGTAAAAGTTTTCAGGCGATTTCATTTCTTTCTTCTTCTTTTTTTTTTTGGGGGGGGGGGGGGTCCCACCCCCTTTTTGGATCTGTTAGTATGGGTTACTCCCATAAAATGAACTCAATTTAATTTGGCAGGTTGTAGAAGTTTTCAGGCGATTTCATTTTTATATTTTTTTGGAGGGGGGGGGGTCCCACCCCCTTTCTGGATCCGCTATATATATATATTATATGTTATATTACAACTTCAGAGGTAGATTAATAAAAAAATATAAAAGAATAAATAATGAATAAATAAAGATTTAACGTTATTGATAGTAAAAATTTTCAGGCGATTTCATTTTTATTAAAAAAATAAATTGGGGAGGGGGGGGGGTCCCACCCCCTTTTTGGATCCGCTAGTGTGGGTTACTGCCATAAAATGAACTCAATTTAATTTGGCAGGTTGTAGAAGTTTTCAGGAGATTTCATTTAAAAAAAAATTGGCGGGGAGATGTCCCACCCCCTTTCTGGATCCGCTAGTGTGGGTAACTCCCGTAAAATGAACTCAATTTAATTTGGTGCAAAGCTCTAATAAAAATTGGTGTATTCAATTAAATTCATATTACCAATTAACGTAAACAAACCATTTGCAAACTATCCCTGAACAACCTCTAAATGATAGTGATTACTTTCATTTGCATGATAACTAAGAAAATATAAAATAACACTTGAGTGTCCTGTATGGTATAGTCAATACTTACAACTTACATGTGCAGGAATCAGGAAGGAGTTCCATTCTACCAACTAAATACCATTCATATTTGTGACAAATTGTCGTCTTCTTAACCGGATGCTTGAATTTTTGTAAACAAACCCCATGAACCTCGCTCCACTAGACTTTCTCGCTTAATATTTACGCTCGGTTGTGCCTGTATCGAAGAAAATGAAAACCAGTCCAAACATTGCGTCATTTAGTATTTAGCACGCGCGAGAGTGGTTCAAAACATCGAATTTGACCGACACTGAACAGAGGTAAATGGCTATTTTCTTTGAAAATATAACACTTTCTAGTTCAAAAGGTAATTGAATTTATGCAGATACGTAAATAATTGACAGTTTAACGAGTCTATTTTATTGATATATTGAAGTACTCCTTAAAGCTGCACTAACACATATTTTGACAACAAAAGTTATATATTGTTTTATTTTTGTCTTGCCTTGGAGTGAGCCAGTTTCTGTGTAAATATATGCAAATAAGTGATATAAGCCTGCTGACAAAAGATCAGATCGCAGATTTACATATCGTTCAAAAAATGTGTTTTATGGCTAAAAGTGCTACTAACAGTAAGTTGGAAGAAAAATGCATAAAACATTTTCTTAAAGCTCTCTCACAGATTGAACATTTTGGCAACTTTTTATTTTTTGTCTTGGAATGTACTAATTTTTGCGAAAATCCATGGAAACCATTTATATAAGACTGCTGACAAAAATTAGATCGCAGATTTTATATATACAAGTTCAAAAATTGATGTTTTGTTCATTTTTCTAAAACGTTTATTAACGGTTTTAGCCATAAAACATTAATTTTCGAACGGAAATATGAAAATCTATGATCTGATTTATTGTAAGCAATCCTTATTCCTATATCATTGGTTTTCAGATATTTATACAAAAATTTGCTCTTTCCAAGACAAAAAATAAATTAATTGTAAAAATGGTATATCTGTGAGAGTGAAGCTTTAACTTAAATATATATGCAATCCGATATTTTTTAAGCAGTCTTGTGTCACTGGTTTTCTTGCACTTTTGCATTAATTGGCTTGTATAAAGACAAAAAATAAAACAGTTGTCAAAACATTTAATCTGTTAGAGTGCAATTTTTATTTAAATATACTTGATGCTTGCCTCAATCATTGCCGCTGACAGATCATCAGATGACAGCACCAACCTCCAACAATGCAGCGATATTTTTAAAGTCTCTTTTAAATCATTCTGTATCCTAATGTTTTAATTTATTTAAGATAGTTGCTTATCAAAATGTTTAATGCATATTTTACAGCCTTTTAGGCTTTAGAGTGTATTCAATGTCATTTTCAGACAGAAATATCTTAATGGAAGCTAGGAACAAGCTCACAACTGGCATTAGTAACTCATGCCTGTCAAAACTAATTTTGGCGTACATGCATGTGTCTTTTAAAGTAGAACAGTAGACATCGACTTTACAATGTACATGAATACATAAATAACAAAAGTATGAATGCAAATTTCATGCACTTAAATTTAACAAACAAGAGAATCTACTGTAGATGTAGATCGTGTCGATGAGAACCAGCCGTTTGGTTAGCTCAGTTGGCTACAGTGCCATGGTAGTGTTCCAGCAGTTGTTGTTAGTTCAAGTGTGGGGCACTTCTCCTCCCAGGTTAACTGAAATGGTGGCAGCGGTAAATGGCAGGAGTTCCTCCGTCAGCTTTAAACTAATATATGTATAAAGGTTAATGGAGGGGAGTGGAGTGTATTGTGTGTCACTGTCAGTGTGTAAGAACCAGCCGCTCGGTTAGTCTGATCGTCAAGTTTATGGTTATATTGAGATTGTGGAAATACTTGTACCATAATTTATCATAAGTAATGGTTTTTAAGTTTATTGTTTAAAGTTCCATTTTCTAGTTGTTTGGACCTTAAAGCTGCACTCTCACAGATTGAACGTTTTGACAACTTTTTTATTTTTTGTCTTAGAACGAGGCAATTTTTGCGAAAATCCATGGAATTATATCCAGTTATTTAAGACAGCTGACAAAAAATTAGATAGCAGTTTTTTATATTTAAGTTTAAACAGTAATGTTTTATGCATCTTTCTTAAAACGTTAGTAACGGTTTAATTAAGCCATAAAACATTAATTTTCGAACGGAAATATGAAAATCTACGATCTGATTTTTTGGCAGCAATCATATATCATTGGTTTGCATATATTTATGCAAAAATTTGCTATTTCCAAGACAAAAAATAAAAAAAAGTTGTAAAAATGATATATCTGTGATAGTGAAGCTTTAAATGTTTTATGATTTAATGAGGACTGCCTTGAAATAGATACCTCATTTAAGCATAATGCCACTGTTTATAAATTTCTATTATATTTTACTGTGAAATATTGTAAATATATACATATAATTGTTTGTGTTAGTTTAAATTTGCTTGATTTATCATTAACCTAATTATATATAATTTCATTTTTTTTGTATAAACCCATCATACATTTTGGACAATGTTGTCCATTACAGATAAAACCCAGATGTATACATGGCATGGATTTCCATATTATGCTGCCCAAAATAAAAGGCGATGCAGTCCAGACAAAACATTGTACGGCTCAATAATCTTCACCAAACTTGGTAAAAAAAACCTTTGTCATATTATGAGAAATCCCTGTTGTTTTGTTATTTATGTTCATTCACATATGCAATTCACCAAGCAACACAAGACTTAATGTCCACTTGACACATTTCTAGTTTATTTGGCTTGTACATATATCATCACTTTTTCATAAGAGAATAAATCTCATGTAGGACATTTAGATTGCTCTAGAAATAATTGCTAAGATGTTTTGCATTTGAATGTTTAAAGCATACCCAACATTATTTGCATTTGTTGTGTTCACGATTGTGTTGTATTCTTCCTTTTTAAGATGCATCAGATGAAGTTTTTGACTACCTAGAAAGGGATTTTGTAAGCTAGTACTGGACATGGAGACAGTCACTTGGAAATGATGATTGTGCAACAGCGGTTAAACATATGCAATAAATCATATGGTAATTTCTTTTCACCTCAATGGATATTTAAGTGACCTACCCACAAATAAAGTGATTCTCTAATAATTCCAATTTCCACTTTGATATTGTAATCCGGTATTCTTCATTACTACTACCGGTATCTAAAAATAACATTATAATATTCATCAATATTATCATAAGACCATGTGAATATTCAGTAATTTATATATGTAATCAATTTGTTTTGTGTATGTGGTGTTTATATGTTGGAGTTTGTTGTTCATTGTCAGTGATTTTTTATGGTTGTTTCCCCTTGTGAAAAACTGTCCATCTTCCCCAAAATTAAAAAAAAATACATTTCATTCTGGATTAAAATAGCAATAAATTTCTTGATATATAAACAAAATCTTGACAAGTCATACTCTTTCACAGCATAAGGTATGCATAAAAAAGTTAAAAAATGTATATTTGCCATTAAATATATTAGGCTATTTTGGCCTGATTTTGTATTTTTCCCTAAGTTGACTTTTTACCGAATTTGCAAAGTACATTGTATAGGCAGTAAAAAGAATTCATAAAAAAATCACTGATTGTTGTTAAGTGGTCCTTTATGAATGTTGTTCAAGTTTCGTCCTTGGGGTCAAAGTTGTCCCAACCAGTGTTCCCATGTTACTGATAGGCTTCTAGAAAAAAAATTGATACACATTCAATTCAGGCAATGACTTCTGGAATAATGTATGAATATGATTTTATTTTCAAACAGGTGACAAGACAGGGAGAAAACTAGGGAAATGGTATGATCCACCAACAGCCCAAGTGCTTGGTTGATAAGAGGAGCCACAGCATTAAAAATTACTGCCCAAAGTGGTGTGCTTTGCTAACACCTATGATTTGATTTGATAAAAAAGCAATGAATGAACGCTCATTATTCATAACTATAAATAAAACATTGATGTCAAAAGTTGTCAATTTTCAACATATATGGTATTTGAGATCCTGATCTATAGTTGTGTGCAATGGATTATCAAAGAAAAACAAAAGATGGGGCAACAAAATGAATTGCATAATGCACCAGTCAATTGTAACCACACCCCCGCACCAGGTCCGGGGAATAGCGGGGACTTTTGACTTTCGGTCACGCCTACCCCAGGTTAAATTCCGTGAACTGATGGTAAAATCCCTGCCAAATTCCCCCGCACCCAACAGACCTTAGGTAAGACAAAACCACCGCATTCACACCCATTTCCCCAGTATACCCCCGGACGGGGGTGGTGGGGGTGGTGGTGGTTACAATTGACATGTGCATTACCCACTACCCATTTACACCAGTAATTCATATTTATATTTGATAGACATGCCTCTTGTCAATGTTTTTGAAGGGTATGAACGTCAGAACTACCTGCCTAAGGCCTTTCAAGATTTATAACATTGTTAAACTAAAGAAATTATTATTAAGTTTATACTAGATCTTTGTTAAGAGTGACCCCTTTGATAATTCTGGAGCAAAACTATTAGGATTAGGTTCTGTATTTGTCCATAATTTGTCATATGACATGTAAGCAGGAGTTCATTCCTTCAAAAAATTGTGAATCTTATATAATTATGTATTTGATGTCTTATGAATTTCATCATACTTCAACCTAGAGGCAGTTCAAATAAATACTGCTATGATTGAACCAATACTGAATTAGGGCAAGAATTCCAAACAAGACAGTATACATCTAGTATCATGTTTGTCTGATAATTTTGAAATCATAGTGATTAAATCTAAAAGGATGTTAAAGCTGCACTGTCACTGATTAAGAGTTTTCGCATTTGCTTTGAAAAATTTAATTAAAATAGGCTGATTTTTGCACTAATGCCTTCAATCCAGTCATTTAAGATAACTCTCAATGAAACAGAACTCAATTGTCTGAAAAACTGCCAAAATTTTCATTTCTCCTCAAGCATTACTAACCATTAAACATAGATTTATAAATAGTAATAGGAAAAACTGTGATTTTGTTTGCAGTCTCATATAACTGTTATCAGACATGTGCACAAAAGTTTTTCATTCCAAGTTAAAAATAATAAAAAGTCATATATCTGTGAGAGTGCAGCTTGAACAATGAAAACAATTATTGAAAATAGTATTTCCAACTGTGTATAATATAATGCTACAACAATTTACCTTCTACTATCACATTGAATTTGGGAGTACCATCACTTCCTGCGATATTCTTGTTGTAGCTTTTTTATAAGAGACATTGGCAAAAACTGTTTATAGATTGTGTTATAAGGAAAATTACTACATATGTGTATGTTTTATAGACAGTACTCCAATCCTCTTTAATATTATGTTTGTTTCATTTAAGGCATTTCGGATGTCTTTTTTTTATATACACCCAGCAATCATAATTGCATACCTCTTTGCAAAAGAATAATAAACAATGACGGAAATTTAACAATGACGGAATTTTTCGAATTTTTGCTCATCATTAAGAAGAGATTTTTGTATTTTGGCCCAGCTGATGTTATTATATTGTTGATTAACATAAGCTTACAAGCAAATTAACAGGCAGAATAGATAAAGAAAAGATGAGCATGTAGTCTTGTTTTGCATACAGTAGTAAGGGGCTTAGCTAGCGCTTTATATATGGATTCATAATTGCTAGGTGGGTCTCGGCGCATGCCCCCTCAGAATATTTTGAAAAACATGGTGCATTCTGGGCGTTCTGAGGTGCTTTATTTTGTACTGGAAAATAAAAATTACAGTTTAAGGATCATGTAGTCAAGTACGAATATATATACTGCAACTTTGGCTGATTTTTGTTTATGTTTTTGTCATAATCATGTGGATTCATCCGCGTACTAGTGTTATATGTAGCTACACGCCTAGTAGCTCAGACAGACATTTTTAGGCTTATGTAGACGTTTGCAAGACAAGGATTGGCAAACCAAAGTGCCTGTCTCATTATATTGGTTACAAAGTGCTTTTGCATGTTGTTTGCAATTGTGCATTTGCGCGACTGGTAAATATCTGCAAAAAAAAACCCTTAAATATCATTGACACCTAGGTGACCAACTTTCAAAAAAAATCATTGTCAAACATTGTGCCCCAAAAGCACATTTCACATAAGTATATAGTTTCTTTACTTAAGGTCTATTATACTGTAATATAAAATATATTTAAAAACAGTAAATCTGGTAATTTTATTGCGAAATTTGACAAAGTTATTGTCAAAATGTAGAAATTTTCAATTTTTTTCGAACAAATTTAACTAAAAATCATATTTTACAAAATACATAGTTTGCATATTTCAAATATCTTATTATGTTATATAATATCTGTTTTAAATAGTTATTTTGGTAATTTTATTGCAAAATTTGGCAGAGTTGATGCTAAGTCCAGAAATTCTCATTTTCATTTAACTTTTAAAACATTTTGCCCAAAAATTTATATTTTGTACAATGTGATTGTATTATAATTATAGTATATTAAATGTGGTGTCTGATATAACACAAAACCAACAGAAAAAATTCTAAGCATTTTCTCCCATTTTTCATTTTCACTGGACAAAGAATAAATAGAGGTGAGAATAAAGAATAGTGCACGTCACCACAATGTATATAGACTATAACAGAGGTTCAAATCTACAGATAGAGAATAGTCCACGCTACCACAATGTATATAGACTATAACAGAGGAGTTGAAGTAAAGTTTCAAAATCTCTGGCTGTATACATTGCATAGAGAACAGAGGTGTTGAAGCACTGCTTCAACACCTCTGAGGAATAATAGAATATAGTGCACGCTTCCACAATGTATATATACTATAACAGAGGAATTGATGTAAAGTTTCAAAATCTCTGGTTGATACATTGCATAGAGAACAGGGGTGTTGAAGCACTGCTTCAACACCTCTGAGAATGAACAGAGTTTAGTGCACGTTTCCACAATGTATATAGACTATAACAGAGGAGTTGAAGTAATCTCTGGCTGTATACATTGTATAGAGAACAGAGGTGTTGAAGCACTGCTTCAACACCTCTGAGGAATAATAGAATAAAGTATAGTGCACGCTACCACGATGTATATAGACTATAACAGAGGAGTTGAAGTAAATCTTCAAAATCTCTGGCTGTATACATTGTATAGAGAACAGGGGTGTTGAAGCACTGCTTCAACACCTCTGAGAATGAACAGAGTATAGTGCACGTTTCCACAATGTATATAGACTATAACAGAGGAGTTGAAGTAAATCTTCAAACTCACTGGCTGTATAAATTGTATAGAGAACAAGGGTGTTGAAGCACTGCTTCAACACCTTTGAGAATGAATAGAGTATAGTGCAGGCTTCCACAATGTATATAGACTATAACAGAGGAGTTGAAGTATATCTTCAAAATCTCTGGCTGTATACATTGTATAGAGAACAGGGGTGTTGAAACACTGCTTCATCACCTCTGAGAATGAATAGAGTATAGTGCACGCTTCCACAATGTATATAGACTATAACAGAGGAGTTGAAGTATATCTTCAAAATCTCTGGCTGTATACATTGTATAGAGAACAGGGGTGTTGAAACACTGCTTCAACACCTCTGAGAATGAAAAGAATATATACTGTGCACAGTATTTACTGGTATAGAATATAACGCCAGTATACATTCTGTCACGGTATATCGTGCATATCCATATAGTGTATAGAGCCGATGCAATGCGTTGACATCGAAGATCTCAATCTCAACTTGGACTAAGCATTCTCGATTTAAAGTTTTTTTCCAGATTCAAATAATTCACTGTTACAAGTATAACAATCATAAATTTTGAGTGATAAACCTTTAACTTATTACTAAATAAACCATTTATGGACAATATTAATTACTGATAACAAGATAACCGTGTATTCAATAGGTGAAAATCATTAAATTACTGGTGGGTCCTAAAATATTAACAGTGATTAACTATCGTCTCATAAGGTAGAAACAGTTTGTTTTCAGCACCTTTCTTTCAAATTAAACACGGTATCCTTCATAAGAACCATTTCTTTTCTATACTTTTTCATCTTTCGATATATTAAAACAGTTGTATTAACATGATTTTGTGTGGTGCATCTTTTTTAGGAGTAAAATTAAGAGTGCATCTTTAAGTATACTACATTTCGAACAACTATTTTCATATAGCATCTTAAATGACCGATTGAATAACTATATTATCACTTTTCTTAAGTTTAAACTGGGAGTAAGATTACATATATTATTGGTCCCAGGTTTAAACCAGTATTTTATAAAACGTACCTATCTATTTATATGTAATGGGTATCTACAGAAAATATACTTATAAATTTATGACTCAGTAACTGAGCTTTTAAATATTGATAACGATAAATCAAACTGGTTTAGTAATGTTAAGTACCTTCTCTTACGATATGGTTTTTGTTATGTATGATGTGGTGATTCAAAAATAAACGAAAAACATTCTATTTTTATTTGTAAACAATGTCTTTGATGATTTTTTACAACAAAGGCAAATAATTGTCAATAAAATGGTGTCTAAACTGCGTATAGAGAACTAAAATCTCATTTGAATTCGGATTAAGACAATATCGCGTCAAGAAATCTTAAAATTGCTAAATTACAAACTTACGTATTTGTTCTCATTATTTAAGAATACATACTGGTAGATATTATAGACAAGAAAGACACTTACTTCATTGTCAAATAGGTGATTCTAATGAATTAGAGGACGAGAATAACTTTATGTTTAAATGTACACCAAATGTTCTGTTAAGACACACTATTAAAGGGCCGGGAGCGATGCAATAGTCGATTGAAGGACCAAAATTTAAGAAGTTTAAAAAAATCAATTTCCATCTATGTTAGAGGTTCAATATTTAACAAGCATGATTCATATATCCGTTGCAACATGAAAAGCTGTTATTAGGAGATGAGCAATTTTTACGAAAGAATATTTTATCAGATTTCCATTCCAAAAGCATTTACGTGTTCCCGGAAATGTCTTTATACAAAAAGAATATGTTTATGAATCAAATTTATCGGAACTAACCTGTTATGTCTTCGTTTCATAAATGAACAGACAGCAGTATAACCGTGAACACTTTTATTTCTTTGTATCATGAAGTGTGAGTATGGTAAAAAGCTGAAATTAACAATAAAGCTGATTGTAAAAAAACAGAAAGACTAAAATATAAAATATAGCATGTACAATGAAGTTTTCTATCAGATCTAAACACGTGGGAGAAATTACGTAACATTAAGAACAAAGGAAACAATCTTTAGAACCAAAATTTATGCTGATTAACAATATTGTAAAGAATAACACTTAGCTATTCACTAATTAGTTGTATTGTATATTCAAAATACATCAATATTTGCATAATACATACAACGTGTGCCTTTGGAATCTTTGAAAAGTCTTCGAAGGGACTTAGACTATGGTGGAACACCATGAATGCTTCAACAATAAAACAAATGGAGGAATATTTAAGACAAAACGTCCTTAATCAAAACGGCTAACAACACTTAACCAATCAACAATGCATTGGGGTTTTGTGTTGATTGCAGCTATTTAAAAAAAGAAGAAGATATATGCATTTTTGTTAGCCGGAAATAATTTCCATCCACTATTTTTCATTATTTTTCTGAATAACTTTCGTTTTTGACAAAATATCACCAGGAACTCTCAAGACATCGTTGAATATGTAGTCTAAGGCATGTTGACATAAATAATAATATCGACAGACTTTTCCGAAATAATGTAGATGCTTTTTGATCCAAAATCTGATAAAATCTTCTTTTGTAAAATCTGTTTAACTCCTTACTACCCTAAAACATGTCACCAAGAATAAAAGTTTCACTCCCCAAAACAGATCGTTCCTCAAAACTAAATATTACATGAACTCTTTAAAAGTTTTAGTTTGGTTTTTGACCTTTCCCATACACTTTTTGATTGTGGCCGGCCTTTAAACGTGATCATAGAGTAAGACCTAGTGTGTTTAAGCTTGTACAGAAGTTTAATACTCAAACTAAATCTGCAGCATTTATGTCAGGTAAATACATATCGGGAGCATTTAAGATTCGCTATTCTTTATAATTGATGAATATACTCGTATAAGCCAGGTCATTAACTTGTGCCTCGTAATTTGTTTTTTTACGAACATTTAGAATATTTAAGTCATGTTTTACCCTAATATTTAGATATTTAATACTTTATGTGTCATGTTAGTCAGTCAAATAATAAAAAAAAACATGTTTATGTATACGATAATCAAATTAGATTTGCAAAAATACTATTTTTAGTTCATCCTCGGCACCCAGCGTATTATAACCTATATGATACTCTGGGCAAATTTGCTAGGAAAACTTCGTAAATGTTGAATGTTCATAAGCATTTTCCGACGAATGAAATACCCGATTACAAAATGAAAAAACAACTCATTTGTGAAGAGCTATCGGCATATTTAACAATATCCTGGCTAAAACGATTTGTAAGCCGTGATCTCAAATTTTGGATTTCACCTTATTATTATTCATGAGTACCAGATATTTACAGCTGATTTGCCCAGGGTATCATATAGGTCATGATACGCTGGGATGCTGAGGATGATCCCTTATATGTCAATACTATAAGTCGCACACTGTATAGTATAGTGTATTTTTGATATATTTATATGTGTATATGTAAAAAGACTGTTAAGTTTACGTGTAATAAAATATATTCGGTTCTGTACTGTTCTATCAGCCAATTAATGGCTCAATATCAATACATAATCAAATGTTCCGTATCTGTACAAGAAATTTCTTTTGAGTATTCATAATTTATTTTAGTTATATAATCTATCGAAAGTGCCATTTCAAAAATAATGATTTTAAATCATGTTAATACGCTGTTATGTGGTAAAGTATTCGAGATCGGAATTGAGATATGACTTTTATATCTTCAATGGCGGCGGCGGCAGTGGTGGTGGTGGAAGAGGTAGTGGTGGAAGTGGTGTGGTGGTATGGTGGATGTTGTTGTTGTAGTAGTAGTAGTAGTAGTAGTAGTAGTAGTAGTAGTAGTAGTAGTAGTAGTAGTAGTAGTAGTAGTAGTAGTAGTAGTAGTAGTAGTAGTAGTAGTAGTAGTAGTGGTGGTGGTGATGGTGGTGGTGGTGGTGGTGGTGGTGGTGGTGGTGGGAATAGCAGTGGCAGTGGTGGTGGGAATAGCAGTGACAGTGGCAGCAGCAGTAGCAGTAGTTAGTAGTAAGAGTAGCAGTAGCAGTAGTGGTGGTGGAACTGCATGTGACACTTACTCTTACAGGTATTCGCAAATCAGCCAAGGCTTCTTCTGAATGGGGTTTGTAACAAAACAGCTTTATTAGACAGTGTGGAACTGGTAAACGATGACAGTGCCACTATCTACTGTGCGAGAGGTTTTAACGAAGGGACAACTGCGCTTGATGGAGATATATGCTCTATGAAGATTACACAGAATCGGGTCGTAACAAGTGTTGACTATCGTTGTCACCATGCGCACTGGTTTCGAGATAACACGAATAGAAATGGTGCAATAATTAAATATATATTTTGTATGCTATTTTTAAATAATTGCATTAAAAAAATAATTTAATGTATAATTTGGAACTAAAGAATACCTAAACAACGTATATTATAGTCCTTTTTCATGAATTAGTAAATATATGCATATAAGTAATCATGTATTACTAATTAAAGATGCACATTCAATGTTAATACAGAATGTCACAAATTTGTTGTCTTCATTTGGCATTGGCGTTGTAGACACGGTAAATGGATTTTAAATTGTCATATAAAATCTATCTTTTAATTTGTATGTAACTGCAACTTATCATATATTGATTTGAACCTAAAACATTGTTTTTAATTTCAGGACGCCGACGGAAAAAACGGTTCTGGGCTTGGGGCTGGTGCTGGTGGTGGTGCGGAAGCGGGAGCGAGGCCAATGACAATAAGGCTCCTCCAGAATACACTTACTGCCCCTCTTCGGACATTAAACATGAATACACAGCACCCCAAGGAGAGAAACAAGCTCTCGTTCAGTGGACCGAACCGATTGTTTCAGAAGTAGACAATCAGAAAAGGTTGGTTGATGCTTATATAATGTATTATACAGCAAGTTACTTCGACTAAGTTATGGCTAATTCGATATAATTTTTTACGTCGTTTCCACTGTCATAAAACACAAAGTTCATTGAGAAACTCGGAACATTCTCCAGAACGTCTTTGTTTGTTTAAGAGACCGTATGATGTATTTATCGTTCTCTACTAATGATTTTATGATTTTGAGTTAAGCAAGTTTTACGATATTTCTGTAAGAGATGTTTCTTCAATTTGTTTGCATTCACACGCAAAAGTTTGACAATATGCATGATGCTGTTAAATGACCATAGTTGTGTGAATTGAAAAAAATATATAGTTTCAGTGCACAACAATTGAAACCAATCAAAAGAATGCCAAGTTTTAAGGCATAAGGTTAAGACCCAACAAACACTAAAATAAGAGACACACAATAGACAAAACAACACAGACAGACCCAATACGCATCAAACCATATTTAATAATAAGTGTTAACAGGAGAAACAGAATTTGAACAGGGGATAAAACATGCTTAAAACCCTAATTTAGTTTGTGCTTATTTCATTTATTTCTTGTGAAGACACATGAAAGCTGATTTAAACCACACTTGAGACCATTTCTTGGATTAATACCAGCAGGCAATTTATATTAAACGTTGATACGTTTTCAACAGGCTATCTTTTGACAAGTTAAAATCTATACGATTTGAATGGCAAGTTGTAATCATTGCATATATGTATATTGAACAGTCTATAAACATTTTGGATAACTAAGACCAAACTGAAAAAAAATATTTAAATAAAACGCAATTGAACGTACCTACACAGATGTAACTGTAATATGAATTACCATATTACAGCTCTCAAACCTGCTGTGGACCATATAAAAATGGGGACAAGTTTCCTGGATCTATCGATGGAACCACTCACTACATCACGTACACAGTAAAAGATGACAATGGCAGAATCGATTCATGCTCGTTTAAATTTACTGTATTCTGTAAGATATCATATTGTTTATTTGCTTATTTACAATGTGTTTGAGCCTTCACAATTAACGGCTTACTAAATATTTAAATAGCATTTTCAATAAATGTTGTTGTTACAAGGACAAAGGGGTCGTCTCGTCATCGAGTGCTAGATAATACATCGTTAGATTACCTTTAATATTTTTGGAACATTATGCCAAAAGTCAAAATGTTTTACAGTCTCATTTAAAAAAAAGTTTGTAATTCCCAACCACCTTTTTCAGCCATGCCTGCAAGTTATAAAATCTTCACAGAAGCTAATATTTATGTGTAGAAATGTATGACTTTTTAATGAAAATCAAATATCAACTTCTGTAAAAACATGTAAGCTAATGAAAACAAAGAAGAAACAAAAATATTTGTGCTTCTGGCTGGATTCGAACCACTACCTTGAAACCCCCAAAATGTGTAGTCCTTGGCTTAACAAGATAGGCTAAAGCATTAAAATTGAAGAGTTTCAAGTGGAGGTTTTCATTAGGGGTGTGCTACCTTTAAACATTTTTTCTTGATGATTACTAACATTTTCAACCAAATTCAGACGTGTTAAAAGCGTGTTGTAAAGCAAATATTCGGACGAATAAAATACGAGATGTAAAGCCCACTGACAATTCTCTAAATATCACTAAGGTAGGGTGACCTATATAGTATTTCCTTTGATAATTTCATAGCATTATTTTAGTGTTAACATTCTTCCATTGCAAGGGATTGTACAAATATTAGACGCATATATATTTTCAATGCATATACTGAACAATTCAAATAAGGTTCTAGCTTGGAGGATTATTCTTATCCCAGATTGTTCATCACTTGACATAACTAAAATGCAGAAAAAAACTTTTTTACATTTGACCATAAAACATTCCACTGCAAAAATAAATTGATAGATTGCGATTTATAGAATAGATTATATATTTGAAAAGATTTAGCCTGCTCCGAACCATACGTAGACGATCATACTACGAAGACCAACTGCTCGGATGGAAACAACGAAGGAAGCATTTGCCACTTCAGATGTGTTGAGGGGTATAAATTTGGTTCCAATGGACCCACTAAATCGACATGCTTACGTTCTAAGGCATCGAAAGCTTACTGGACAACGTTTCCGAAATGCCAAAGTACGAGAATTGTGGGGTTTTAATATTTGTTTGTACTAGATGAAGTCACTTAAGGTGCAGATAGGGATAATGGCAAGATAAGTATGTAACTATTTAATGACAGAGCTCGACAAGTGACACAAATAGTTAAACAATTAAGCATTAATGACATTGCTTTTCCCTAAATACGGTGAGAGTATACTAGGTTTAATGTTCAAATTTGAAATGCATTCAGTGTAATAATTAGTTGTGCATTACATTATATTTGAGATATTGAAAAAAAACTTATATATAAAGTCTTTAACAGAGAAAAATTGTCAGCCGCCATTCGCACTAGTCAACGGTGAAGTTTCCTGCATAAGTGCACAGTACTTGTACGATGAAACGTGTGTATTCACTTGTAACGAAGGATATAAACTAGAAGGAGCTTCATCTATGTACTGCATGGAAAATGAAAATTGGTCGAAGTCACCAACAGATATCAGCTGCGAAGGTATATTTCTTTTTTTTTATCCCTAATGAAAAGGTCGTTTAGCTTCGCACATGTTGGTAGGTAAGTCAAACTGTAGGTGGTGTATACCAGTCGTGAGACAGTCTTGTGTCCACATATAAACTCAAGAAATAAAATTGACCAAGGTCCATGAAAATTCAGTGTTGATTTGTCTTGACCAGTACATAACCGTTAATGATTTTGAGATTAGTAGGTCAATGGTCAAACTTAGTCGTATTAAAACGTTGTCCGAACGGTTTTCAAATGGGACATTTAAACTTCAGTGGTAGGTTACTATTTACCTGTTGATCATCATTTTGAGGCGAGTTGATTAAATGTCACCATTAAGGTAAACACTTTTATAAAAAAAAAAACGTTGCAACCTATGACCAAAATTAAGTTTTATTTTTTACAGTAATATGAAAACTTTGCTTGCAGATTAGAGATATTTGTATTCACTTTCCTGTAAATGTTGTGCAATAGTTAATACTTAATGCATTTTTATCTTGAGACACAAATAGTCAACCTTACAAACTTTCCGACAAAGCCGCGTTCAGGAAATATTTTGTTTGACGAACATATCTTGTTATAGTTCATGTGAACTACAAGACATTGTTATGTAACTGTAACCTTTTTCGTATACTTTATGTATATTTTATTTCATTGTTTTCCAGACAACGATCCACCGGTTATAACATGTCTCCGACAAACATTTTATGCCGACAGAGGAAGTTTTTCCACACATGTGTATTGGGAAGAGCCGACAGTAACAGACAACGTCGATACGGATATTGAAGCAACTAAAGTCTCTAATGGTATCAACCAAGGAGATGTCCTTAGTCAGGGGACATATGAAGTGAGTTACCGAGCAACCGATACAGCTGGGAACACATATTTTGCCCTTTCCGAATGCAATGTTGTGCTCGAAGTAAAAGGTAATGAACTAAGTTTGTTGTCTAAATTGCCTACAGAAACAGCATATGTAAATTTCACAGTAAAAGGTATTTTGTGTAACCATCATTGCAGTGATTCGGTGCGATAAAAGTCCGGCCGATGCTCTATCCAATTCAAGATTTATGACATTTAACTGCTCTGGCGAGACATATTATTATGGGGTTCAATGTGAAGTTGGGTGCGAGCTGAGCCTTGACCGAAATGGTTCCTCGATAATGACTTGTGAGACAAAAGAAAACACAAACGTTGGTGTTTGGCAATGGCAATCTGTTTTCGAGCCACACTGTATAGGTATGGATTTATAGCAAACTAAATATATATATATATAGCAATATGTACAGGATAAAAAAACACTTTTTGAATAAGCACAGTATAATTAATATGTTTCCATATCTCGATAATGATCAATCAAACCTATAACATGTACAAACTACGTCAATCCATTTTGGTATAATTGTTCCGGGACACTTAAACTTAAACAACACTGTATTAGTTGTTAGCTGTCCGCCACTTTCTCCGCCGAAAAACGGAGCATTGACCTACGATACGATAAACGCCAGACCGCTGTACGTAATGTCATGTAAAAAAGGCTTAGAAGTGCCCATCGTTGAAGTATTTACCGGTCGGCTTTCTTGCCAAGACAGTGGACAGTGGTTTCCTTTGGAGGAATTTCCGGATTGCGTCGGTATGCAACAACACCTTTATTTTTTATGATCATACCAAAGTATAAAGAATAGATGGATCTCCAATGCCACATACAATAAACGTTATAAATGTTATTCTAAACACTGTTACCTTTAGAATGACAAATGCAATATAAATGCATGCATTTACCATAACATGCATTTGTTCATTTCTTGATTGTAGAACCTAGTTTCTTCACCATGGCCTTACCAGCAGAACTGTATTACGAAGGCGACTGCAATGATGATGCTACGAAAGAAATGATTAAGAACGCAGTGCTTGGATACTTAGCATCGATTCAAGAAGATATTGAAAGTTCGATATGTCCCGGCGAAAGCTGCTCAGTCGACAATCTTGGGGTGATTTGTGGTGAATCACGAAAGCGGAGAGAGACTGAACGGAAAAAGCGGGAGTTCGGGTTCGCACTGGTTCGCTTCCACATTGGTGCTGTCTTTAATACTTCAAACAGAGATGTTAATGAGGTGTATGAGGATTTACTACCAAAGCTGCAAATGATCGGAAACAGAATAACAACTGATGTAGCTGCTGGACGTCTTGATATAACAGGATTTGTGCTGGATAACGATGCGTTTATAGTTTCTAATGGAATTGCAAAGGTTTGCCCCGAAGGATATATCCTGGATGGATTCATTTGCAGTAAGTCTATAGTATAAAGTCCCTTATGCAATTTTGTTTATCTTCAAATATCATTTACATTTTAAACTTAATTCTAATTTATAGCGAGTTCAAAATGAAGGCCAATATTGTAGTCAAAGATAATAATTGCCGTTAAAGGAGAATATTAGAATAATTACTTGACTTAAAACGATATTTTAGAGGCTTGTCCTGCCGGTACTTACTTTAATGCATCATCGAAGACTTGTGAACTCTGTCCGATCGGCAAGTATGTTGAAAATTCCGGGAAATCTGAATGTGATTCATGTCCTCCCGATCATAGCACGTTGAAGACAGGATCAAAATTCCATTCAAACTGTACAAGTAAGTGTATCGATGCATTCTTAACTGCAAGCTTATGTATGTACTACATTATAATATCACAATCTATGGATGAAGTTCTATACTGTTGTCATCATGGGGTGAACAATAATGGTAAGGAAAGAATAATCATAACGTTGTACAATTTTGAGGACTGTTCAAGAAGTTCGTTAATATTTTTATGAGCTTTATATTGGATGGAATTTTATTTAAAGACATGAATCAAAGGCAAATTGTCTACTCCCTTTTCCGATGTTCATTTTTTTTTAAATTTTGTGAGTCCAGGTAGAGCATCCACTGATGCCGTCAAACTAATATGTACTTTTCAAAGACTGAAAAGCATTCTTTTCAAAATTTTAAATTTATTATTGGAGGTGTTCGTAGGCCTAAATAAGAACCCACAACAACGTGTTTGTTAATCACAAATCACTCACAGCTTTGTCACCTCTGTCCATTAGCATCGGATTATAGTTTCCTATTACATGTAAAAGCCTTTTAACGGCAGTTTTGATGTTGTCCGATTGTTAAATAATCTTGACAAGATATGTTGCAAAATAATGTGCCAGACGTTTAACTGAAGGAAAAGAAAGAAAGCAATTTACAGTGTTTTCATTAAAAGAAGTTAACAAAAGAAGGTTTCCATCGGACGATTGGGCGGCGCAGTAAATATTAAAAGTATAATTTTCCTATACGCAAATAAGCAGTGAATTAAACTTTTGACCACAAACACGCACCAGAATTGTGTTAATTTGCTTACAAATCAATTATCCGTTTTTATCCGAGAATATAGTTAATAACATTTCGCTCATGTTAGGTGAAATTCGTCGTTTATCCTGCCCATCAATGATCTTAATCCTTAAAAACCTCATAAGTTATTATTGAACTTATACGAACTTTTTAGACATACCCCCTTTTTGAACTGTATGCAAATGTTATACCCGATTGATTAGTCTATTTGCATATATTTGCCTTTTCCCGTCCCTTTCAAGTTTGTTGTCCATTCCATAAATCAAACGGTGCGAAGTCTCGACATATTTATAATATCATATTTATGTTAGGCAAGAATACATTTGTTTTCAGGATTATGCGAACCTGGTTTTGTATCTGGAACAACGATGATACCTTGTACTGCTTGCCCCCAGGGATCCTTCCAGTCTGACAAAGGGCAGACGACTTGTGTTCCATGTCCACCCGGAACAACGACATCTAGTAGAAACAATACATCATCGGCAGTGTGTCAGCCCTATGATATACAGGTTTGGCATTTTATAATTGATGTTGTTATATGAACCGTGAACGTTACAATTGGACTTTATTAGAATACGATATAATATATCACAGGTAATAATATGCTAACTATCACATTGCAAATTTTACAGTTAACTCAATTTATCGGCCGACATGAGGTTTCAAAGTGGTCTTCTCGGATTGCAGAACCAGTGTTTGTTTTATCATTCTGGGTGAAACTGGTTCACGGGTTAGGTCCAAATACGTCGCTTGCAATATCGGATGGAGATAATGATTTCATTTATGTGAATATGCAGGAAACCGTTGTGGTGCAAACCCAGTATGATTTTCAACAATTTTCCGCGTATATAATACTAAGTAGTTTATGCTTAAATGCTAGTTTTTGCATTTAATGTGTTACCATTCTTATGAGTGAAGAGTACGCATGCGTAACATTTCCTCATGTTTTATCAAGTCATATATATGCTTCCGATATATTTCCTTATATTTATAATTGCACTAAAAAATATACTTGTATATTGCACTCAAATAATATTTTAGTACCTCGAGGACGATAGGGACTAAACTAATGATTTTCATATATTCCATGTTTAAGCAATCGAATATTTTGTTTTGTTTTATAGAATCAAATCCACAACAAAGCTAGTACTGTGATAGTTTAATTAACCGTTATGTGTGTTTAATTTTGATCATTTAATATGGCATTATTTGAACGGAAATTGCTCGCTTATAGCTATTATGTAAAATAAATTATTAAAAATGAATTGTACATAAAGTTATTACAGCTTGTATATTAATTCCTAAACTAAAATGAAATTGGACGTAAAATGACTTATTTTGCATTCTTAAGGTCAAAAATACATTTTTATTATATTTGTTTCGGTTTGTTTTACATGTTATTGTTTTTGCTCTATAAAATGATACCCAAATAATATGGGGTCACCCAGCATCTTAAATTCACGCATGCATCGCATTATAAAGTGTTATATTTGAAACCTATTTTGAAGGAATGTTTTGATTTGATCTCAAATCGATATCTTACCGATGTTTTAAGAATTTCAATGAGCAATCATTTCAAAATGATCTTATTTTATCAGGAGTTGATATGATTGAAACAATAGTCAATCCGAATGATGCTTTAAATGTATTTTATTCTATTGTAAATCAAGTATTACTTAAACATGCTCCTATTAAGCAAAAAAGAGTGAAACATGATTTTCAACCTAACTGGTTTACTGATGAAATAAAAATAATGATATTTGAAAGAGACTAGTACCATAGAAATGGTAATCACAACAAATATAAGACATTAAGAAATAAAATTACCGCGTTAATTTAAAAAAGTAAGAAGGCAATTTTTAATCAAGCGGTGAAGGATAAAAAGGATCCAAGCTTTATCTGTAAGAATTTAAAGGATATTATCTCATTTGAAAAAGAATAGCAAGATAATTTTATCGGAGCAACTACAAGTTGATGATATAGAAGTTTCTGGAGGACTCAATTTTGTTAATGAACTTAACACTCATTTTACCAATATATCAAATATAATATAAAAAATGCACTTTAAACCTGAAAGTTTTAGTAAACTTAAATATGACCTAAACGTTAAATTAGGGCACAAAACTTTCGAATTGAATTATATAACACCACTTGGGGTAAAACAGATTATTCATAAACTTGATATAAGTAAATCGGGATAAATGAGATTGGCCTAAGAGTAATTAAACATTGCGGTGACTTCATCACACCATGCATTGCGTCTATTATAAATAACAGTATCATGAACGGAATATTTCAAGACTCTCTGCACGTGTATTACCATTGTTTTAATTAGGATACAAAAATGATCCAAGTAATTATCGTCCAATATCGATATTGCCAACCATATCAAAAATATTTAAAAGGCACATTGCAAACCAAGTTCAAGGTTACGTCCATTCTACAAACATTATACACACTAAACAGTCTGGATTAAGGAAAAACCATTCCTGTTGCACAGCGTTAACAAATTTAATAGTTACATGGGAAAAAGATATTGACAGTGGCAAAATTGTTGGTGCTGTCTTTCTAGACCTAATAAAAGTATTTGATTTAGTGGATCATGAAATTCTACTACATAAATTAAACTTGTATCATTTTTCTGAACATTCGATAACGTTTTTTAATTCCTACTTAACTAATAGAAAACAATTAGTAAAAGTCGGAAATATACAGTCTAGCTTGCTTCCAATATCATCAGGAGTACCTCAGGGATCCATTCTTGGTCCACTACTGTTTCTTATATATATCAATGACATTGCGCTTTATAATACGAATATAAACATCGACATATTTGCATATGACTCAACATTGCAACCGGTAGTAATATAGACAACATTGAAAGTTAACTACAACGACATCTTAATCTCGTTGTCAACTGGTGCAAAATAAATAACATGTCATTGCATCCATCTAAATCCAAGTGTATGGGTATCGGAACTATACATAAAACAAGTTAGTAAATTAATTCTTACAATCGATGGAACAGCATGAGAAAATGTGACTGTGCAAAAACTACTTGGAATCTATATAGATAATAACCCAAAATAGCGCCCACAAATAGAAATTGTTTGCAAAAAAATCAACTGTAGAATCTCATTTTTGAATCGTCTATTGTTCTACCTCAATGATGAGATGAAACGTTTGTTTAACAATGCATATATCCTTCCAATTTTAGATTATTGTTGTCATATTTGGGGCAAAGGAAACTCAAGCTACTTACATAAAGTTAAATCCTTGCAAAATAGGGCTGCAAAACTCATTCTTAAAATTCCTAAACGATCATTTTCAAACTGATCGTTACAAGAACTTCAGTGGCTAACGTTTCCAGACAGATGTAAATATCACTGTGCAACCCTTGTCTATAATACCCTCAATGGAAAAGCCCCGAGGTATATGTCTGAATTGCTAATCTTTGCAAATAATGAACGCTTTTCTCTAAGATCAACTTCAAAACAAGATTTAGTTTTGATACAAACACCGCGAACTAACTATTTCATGGATTCTTTTTCGTACTACAGTATGAAGGTTTATTCCCGACGAAATACGAAATGCAAAAAAGTTAAACACATTTAAGCATAAATTCAAATTGCACCTCTTGAAATGTGCAATCAATAGTTACAAAAATGTTTTTCATCTTTTCATTATCTTAAAGATTGAAATAACTGTTATTTTATAAATTGTTGTGTTTTATTGAGTGTCTGTCGGGGTGCACATGATGTATATTGAAATAACTTAAATTGTTATGTTAATTAAACATGATTTGTATAGAATAATTATATTCAAAACATCAATAGTTCTTGTATACGAATGTATAAGTGCGATGCAGATGTTTTATGATTTACCAATTTCATTTTGTTTTTGTTTGTTTGTTTTTTCTTCATAGAAGGCCACATTGTAAATATGATGTTGTTATGGCTGAACCTGTAATTATGTCATAATGTGTTTATACCTTTTCAAAACAAAGATATTATCATTATTATCATTAAGGAAACATAATCTTATTTACATGTTAAGTAATAATCGCAGTTGTTCGAGTGTTCATGATATATTAGCACAAGAGGGGTAGCCTTAGCACCCATCAAGCGTTCGTCTGTGTCTTTTGAAAATAAAGCCGATTGAAGACGATATTTGTATTAGGATGTGCTAGTGGTAATAAGGCGTCGTGCTGATCAACTTTAGTGCTATTATGCTAAAAAATATGACTAAATAACCCTTTGCTGGAAATACAGTATCGACGCCAAATTTCTCCATGTAAAAGATTAAGGGAAAGTCATTAGTTTGATTTAGCTTAAATGTCATTTGAACCATGGCTTATGTTTTGCTCAATGTGGCATTTTACAAACATCGACTTATTGTTTCTTTTTATTACTAGGTCAACTAAAATTGAAATACCCTCAAAATTGTCGAGCCGGTATTGGACAAACTTCATGATTGAGTTCGACTTTTCCACCTACGAAATGAGAGCATACGTGAACAATATCACCATTGTGCAAAAAACAGTTTTAACAGCAATGACGTCAAGTGACACAAAACTGTTTCTGGAATCATCTGGAGGTTAGCTTAAAATATAAATTCTTAATTTCTTTATAAAAGATTTTTCATAAGAATTATTTTACAAATGAAACTACACTTACTGGAACATGTAGTAACCTGTCAGCTTGTGTTCCTTCCCAACTTAAATCCTTCTATTGCATCAGGGTCAGCACATTTCACACTCATCGCTCAAATTATTCCTTTTATTGCGTCCACATGAAAGCCCCGTATTATAGTTATCGTCGTATTTATTCATAGGAACACGTTCAAATGCATTCGCATTGTCATAGTGTCATTAAATTCTGCAAAGTATGTAGATTACGAACATTAATGATACTTGTTAAGCCCTTGGTCAAATAAAAACGTTATCTCATTTCGAATGACCTAGTTATCGATCAGCCGTTTAATATTAGGATTGTTTTGTGTATTTTTAACAATAGTAAGGATATCTCACCGATGTTTTGAAAAGAAATACTAATACGGTTATAAGCTTTGGAAATAAGATGTTTTAGTGCATTAACGGTTTATGAGCAGCCAGAAAGCTAAACTTAAAGAATTAAAAAACTGCACTTGTGTGTACCACTGTGGTATACAAACGGCTTTTGATTCATGACATTAAGCAATGTCTTATCCTCAAAATCAAAGCAAATGACATAATTCGTGCAATTTCTTCAATAACTTATAAAGCAAAAATGACATTCAATATGGCAGCCAGTCAATGAAAATTTTGGCCTTGATCATTTACTATACCAAATCTAAAATAAGAAGTATTTCGGATGATAAATACTATAAGAACTAACGTTAGGCATTGACTTTCTGGTAATTTGCTAACCATTTCATTCCTTATATGTTTTGCATCTACTGTTGTGTCGTCTTAAACCCAATAAGCATGCAAATCATTAAACAAAAGCTTGGATTTCACCTCAAAGTATGACATGTTGTTATTGGAAACGTTTAAAATTTATTTTACATACAAACTGTGTCTTAAATATTGTTTTCGACAAGATTCATGTACTCATTATTTGTGTGATTTCTTTTCTAAAATAATAACTAAAAATTACTTACTCATTATATATTGCTTTATTCTAGAAATGCAACTGTCGAATTTTAAAGTATTTAACAGGACATTATCAGTTCAGGAAAGAGAAGAACTTACAAAATCTTGTACCGTCCATAACGATGACCAGGTTTCTTCTTTTAGCGCGCTGTTAAACGATTTTATTGATGGTATAAGCGTTGTAATGCCATCTGAATGTGATCGTAAGTTGAAACTCTTGATTGAAAAGATACTTTAATTTCCATGTTAACGAACGTCATTTCCTCGTTAAAACACGTAATGTATCATAGTCAACGTCAGTTTAAAAAACACCAGCAGAGCCTCAGATCTATTCAATACGCCAAGGTGTTCGTACATTAGCGTAAATTGTACATGATTGTGTTTGTGCTGTATACTTGTATTCAATTATTTAATGGTGTCGTTACTTATTTGATTACGTTTCATTCAGCTATAGATGAATGCAGTGAATTGCCGTGTGGAAACCACACATGTATCAACAAAATGGATGATTTTGAATGTATCTGCCAAGCGGGTTGGTCTGGAGATACTTGTAAGATTCCTCCAGACTTTTGTCATCAACATGAATGTGGAACGCACAGCGTTTGTGTCAATATACACACTTCATACAAATGCAACTGCACTGACAATTACTCGGGAATCTTCTGCCACACACCACCAGGTATTAAATAATTGGTTAACAATACACCATATTAGAGACAGATTGGTACTCTAGGTAGAAGAGCTTTAAGATATTTTAAACAAGCCTGTCCTGTTAGAACTGTGATATAAAAGTTTGATTTAATGTTGAAGTTTGAGCTTTTGCATATAACCTTTTGATTTTTTTAATTAGGTAAGTCATTGTGTTTGGCTCATGACATGGTTTGGAAAGTTCAGAAGTTTGATGGACCAGGGATTCAAAGAACAATCAAACCAATACAAATTTCAAATGTATTTCAGATAGTATTAAGTTATTGTATCATATGATAACTGAGATACTTATGTTTTCTAACTGTACCATCTTTACCGGTAAAATCCCTGAATATCGCGGTATGCGGTATCGCGTGCATGATTTCGGAAGTCGTACGCGAAAGTAGCAGACAAACGCGGCGATGACGCGCACCACTGCGTATCAACGTCATTTTCCGCGATGACACAATCCCTTCCGCGGTGGCAACGCGTTTTGTTTTGTATAAAAACGCGCTGTGGAAGTGTATTTATTGATTTTATCTTTTTTTATGTAAAGTGAATGGAGTATGGTCAATGTGGAATGATTGGTCAAGCTGTGATGCTACATGCGGTGGTGGAACGAAGCAAAGACATCGGCAGTGTATTTACCAAGGAGACGGCATTCCTGGGTCATTTTGTCCTGGACTGGCCAATGAAACTAGGCATTGTAATCCTGAAAAATGTCCAGGTAAACATAGATAGCGGGATACGTTTCCGTTTCGAAAACGGCATGTTAGTTTTTAAGCAGAAAGCATAAAGTTAAAATGATTGCTGAATATTTTGTTTATTGACTTTCTATGATTTAATTGTTGCATCTCTCTCTCCCTCTCTCTCTCTCTCTCTCTCTCTCTCTCTCTCTCTCTCTCTCTCTCTCTCGTTTTAAGTTAGTCACAAACTGCCTTAACGTGATTTTAATTTCTAATATAATAAATAACTAGCAGACAATGTTTATGTGTAATAAGGCTTAATATAGCAAGAAATCTAATTTCCCGTCTCGATCAAAAGGTATTAACATAATCAAATATTAATTATTTTTTTACAGAAAATAGACATCATGCCTTCAGACATATTCTTGTTTACTTGTCAAAGCAAAATATTGTCCAATCTGACAGCGGTATCTGAGGAGTTTTTCCCCATTCACGATACTTATTCGATATGGCTACATTGAAAGATCGTAGTGTAATGCTTATTACTAAATTTTAACGTTTATTTGCAGAATGTCCTTCGCTCAAAAGAGGGGCTGGAACACGAAAACACTGTGAGACAAATGAAGTAACAGAAGAGATAATCTGCAATCTTACTTGTGTTATTGGGACCACATTTCCGTCTGGCCAGAGACCGTATGAGTCATATACTTGCGGAAGGACAACAGGCTACGTTTGGGAACCATTTGACGTACTTCCTAATTGTGAAGGTCGATATTAGACGTTGTCATACATACATATTAGCCCTTATTAACAGAACATTATAGATATTCCAGTCATACTTAAGCATTGTCAATATACGTAAGGATGTTCAATTTATCCAGCTATAAGACCAAAGGCAATTTATATATTACCTTACGTATGAGTACACCTTAGTTATTTGAGTTGTACGATGTGCACGAAGCTACCCGTTGTAGTTTGTGTTTTGGAATACACAACATAAATAATGCACATTGTTTGGCTTCTGCCTCTAGTTTTGACTTATGTGCGTGTGTCTGTAATTGTCATTGTCTTTTAAGAATAAATGATGAAAAATAGCTGACAACATTATTTGATAGTAACACACACCATAAAACATCATGGTATCTTGTTGATGTCGATTACCATATATTAGTACTTGGATTACTTTCACACATGCCAGCACTGTTTTCAGATTACGATCCACCAACAACTTTGGGATTTATGCTGGAAGGCGAATTCAATAGTGACTTACCTATCACAGGAAGAGATGCAGTCGCATCAAACATTGAATCTGAAACAAATATGGTTAACTGCATTAAGACAAGCAAGTGTCAGATGACAGTTGACTGGGATAACAACGCATCTGAAAGGCAGGAAAGAGCAGCTACGGGAACATCTTTAAGACTTGTGTTTTCAAGCTCTTTTGAAGGATTAGATGACATGAATATCACGCAGTATCTGACGGACGGAACAGGTTTACACATTTGTTGGAAAGCCAAACTATGCAGAATTAATATGCAAATGGTGCAATTAATTGAATATACAATCAATTAACCATGTTCCACTGTACAAAGATTTTTGAATTACTCATACAGTTTATTTCCATTTTTCCAATTTCGTCTTTAAGAAATATTATAAACATTATATGCAGTATATAATCTATAAAGTTTGAATTCATATAAACATATTGATGTGGCATTGTATAACATTTTGTTGAAGTGTATTTCTGCAATGCTCTTATACTCTGATAAAAAGGAAAATATTAGCAAAGTGGATAAAATGCAATATATAAGAGATCGACTTATTCACAAAGTCATTAAAACATGGATTTTGTTTATTTTTCGTAAACCAAAAAGCGTTTTCAAATCATCTTGAACCCGTTGCTATGTCTTACTTTACGATAATATTTTGATTGGTTGAGTTAAATATGTGAAGTATAAATTTTACCGAAGCCCTATAGTTCATGAAGAAAAGTATTTAAATTTAATAACAAAATACTTTAAGGGATCTCGAACTATTTTAGAAAACAATATTTCCAAAGAGACGCATTTTACTTTCACAAGTATTATTTTGTTTTCAACTGTGGTATCTTTTTAAATATGTATAATTATTGGACGACTTCTTATGATCATCAAATTTTAATAATGCAATGATTTTGCAACAACACTAATGCACCATTTCAATGATAAACTTTTATTTCCAGTAAGCTCTGATCTAAACGAACTACTTTCCACATTTTCTGACCTACAAGAATTGTCTGAACGCCTCGAAAACAACAGTGCCGTCATTTTTACTGTCGATGTAGACGGAACAGTCTATTCACTGGATGAGAGCTCCGTTCAGTCCCGCTTGTCAGTAACGTGCCCGTCAGGTTATGCTGCAACGGACGGAATGTGTGGTATGATTTTTATTTTTTCAATGTCAGTCGTAAATGTGTTTGTAAATTAGATTGAATTTAAACAAAATCAGACAGGGACAGAGAGTAATCAACAACTAAATTACATTATCAATGCAGAAGCATTTGTCTAATCTAGTTGTTTAACTTTAACATTCGCTTTTAAACTAACCATTTTCTATCCAATTATTGTTTCGTTTTTTAAGTCAAAACACAGTTTAATGGTCCGAGTGTGCATACGAGATAAATTTTGTCGTAGCTGTGACGTTGCAACGCATCAGTCAGAGAAAGGTCAAACGAACTGCTCCAAATGTATGCTTTGTGATGTTGTATTATGAATATACAAAATTAGTATATACATAACTCTCTTTCGTATACCCAGTCCAATGCTCGGAGGGCACTTACGAACACCTGTCAGTGTGTCGAAGCTGTGACCTTGGAATGTATCAGTCGTCGAAAGGTCAAACAAATTGCATTGTATGTCCCGATGATTTCACAACCGCAACCGACATGTCTACGGATGTCTCAGACTGTTCAGGTTAGAAAAAGTACTTGTACAAACTACAATCACATAGCTTATAAGAAAATTCGGTGGACAAAATAACCTAAATACTTACTTGAAAAACTACAGAAACAAGCTCAGTAGAACCTTTGCAGGGCAAAATTATGCTTTTGAAAGAAATCGTAAAATATATACGAACGATCACACTCGAGAATTAAAGGTGAAGGACCACACAATATTAACATCAGAGGGAATCTTTTGAACGATCGCAACGTACCAAAACTTACTGAAGTGTTGCGTCTAAATGCCATAAAGGAACTAAAACAACCGGCCGTTTAGATTCACTGGCAATAATCTTATTCAAACTACTTTCTGGCTGCACTACTCACCATACCAGTTCAAACAATTCAGGGTTTTCCAGTGAACGGCGTTTTGTATTGTTTACAATTATGACGTGTTTCTTTTAAGTTACTGTTTATATTAGTTTATTTATCGATACAATGACGTTCGATCTTCAAGGTTTGTGTGTGTGTTTTGTCTTTTGTTGATCATTACTTTCAAGTGTATATATGCTTAAGTGTTTGTATTGTTTCCGTATACTGGTATTCCTCCTTATAGAATACAAAACAATATTTCGTTTTCCTTCCAACTCTTATGCAAAAAAAGAAACCAAAGAAAAACTACGGTGTAGTACCTAACTTGTGGATAAATGACAGTTTTAGTTTAATATACTGCACGCTACTTATTGAACGCTAGCACGTAAGGCTACTCCAATTGGGAACAGTTTTTATGATATTATGATAAATAATTTTTAAACGAAAACAAATTGCTCATTTTCTTTTGGCTATACGTATTGCTATGCAACGCATTCACAAAAACCATTGTTCATGTTTTGTATCATACTCTATTTATGTAAAAACGAATACAAAGAAAACACTCTTCTTTTTGTTTAAATGCATTGAATAGTGGCTATGCTATTTGCTGTGAGGCGCATTCAGCATTGCATATATCACAATTGAATTATGACGCCTTGTTTTTGATGGATCTAGAGCATTGTGTCCGAAAACAGCGTAATGTGTTGGTACTATGCTTGTACCTGTAGTTTGCTATTTTATTTTATCCTGTTACAGTAAAGGTGAACCCAAACGTTGATACAGGTGATACAGGTGATGATCAAACCAATTTCCACAGTCAGCCGCAAAGTGTCAAATGTGCGTATATCTTTGCTCTTTTCGTTTCTTCGTTGTTTGTTATGCTGGTAAAATGTGCATGATTAATTTTATCTCAGTATTAGCATTTAATAAAAGTAAAAATTGTTATATGTTTCATTATATTTCCAATTATACTTCGAACGTTTAATTGAAATTGAGTGATAAACCTGTAACTACTTCCTAAATAATGCATTTACGGAAAATATTAATTACTCATAACAAGATTGTTACCGTGTATTAAATAGCTGAACGCGCAAACATATTAAATGATTGGTGAGTGCTAAAAAAATTATCTGCGATCTACTATCGTCTCATAATGGAGATATACAGTGTTTTCTGCACCTTTCTTTCAAATAAACACGGTATCCACGGTAAACCATTGTTTTCGACATTTATTCATCCTTTTTGTTAAATAAAAACAATTATAATAATTCTGGTAAATCTAATTTGAGAGTAAGAGTGTATCTTTAAATGTGTAGAAAAACAATAACCATTATATTTATTCCATATATCAAATACATCTTTTTATTTTGTTTTATGATAACTCCAATTTAGGCAAAACCCCCTCGAAATCATCAAATGCAATTTGTTTTATTACCGTAACGTTATATTAGGAAAATGGTTTTCAAAGTCAATACAAAGACAATGTCACATAAATACAAGTTTGGATACAAGGCAACATATGTCACCGTAACCATTGTGTCCAGTGTTCAGTGATATTTTCTGAACGTCATATGAACTTTCCATGCAACAAAAGGATACGAGTATTTTTTTCTTGTTGTTTGGCACATCGCTATGTATTTCTTAAATTAAACCACGGTTATTATTGCGGATGCATGCACAATCGTGTATACATTTAACATTTGATTGTATTTGTTTAATAGCTGCTTCAAATTAATTGACCTAATGTAATGTTTTTCACCTTTATTTCAAACTTGTTTTGAATGCTTACAATGCGACACCATTCTACCAAAGACATTTTTTACCTTTAACTTTAGAGACATTTTAAAGAATGGAACCTTTTTCATCAGAAATAATAATATTGAAAATGATAACATTATTTGCAATACTTCATCATCCATTATAACAAACCAATTCCTTATTCCTTTTAAATTCTAAGTGCGTCATTAATACTTCCAACGATCTAAGTCTCAAATTCAGCATCAAAAGGAAACGTAATGACATAAAAGCATAATAGCATAAAAGAAAACATTGGAATGGCCAAAACTTATAGTAAATCAGTCGCAATGCAACGCATGTCACATTATAATTAAGAATATAGACGATAATCGCTGTTACCATCTTCTCTGTGCTACCTTATCAGCGAATGTTTCTCAGTATACAATATTCCATTGAACGTCCTTGAGGCTTTGAAAGCGATGCACAACCTGACAGTTTGTCTTTGTATACACTCTTTTCATTAGGGCAATTTTACTTTTCACGCGGTTATGCATAAGTAGCAACTTCTTGGTATGTTTTCATCCACATGATTCAATTATGATTCAATTTATATGCATATACACATTACATGCGTCTTTGGTATCAACGACGAGCAAACGAATTTAGGTATTTTAACTACATATAGATAATGACATTTTTAGATCAGTTTCATTACCTATGAAACTCCGTTCATATATCTGTCCTTTATTTATTGGCAAAACAATGTGTTCATGTATGCTTAACGTTTAGAGACACATATCTAGTTAACCGATCAAACACTATTAAAGCATACACCGAATCGTTTTACTCGAATTTCTCTCATTGTCTTTCAAAGCATCGGTTTCAACTAAACTTAACGTATTTCTATTCTTGTTCAAAATTACAGGGGGTGTAATTGTAGCGATTGTGCTGAGCTGTTTTGTCCTGGTTATCGCAGTGGTTGCTGCTAGCTGCTTTCTCTACAAGAACAATGCAGGGTTAGTGTTTTTATTGTCGGTAGCGTCCTGCGTCATCGGTATCAGCTACACACTAAATTTAGTAGTAATTATCCAATCTCCACGACACTTAGTGACAATGTATTTGGGCGAAGTGTCTAAGTCCAGTTTGCCAGACGTCTAATGAAAAATCTGCGTAAAACTAGAGTAATGCCTCTTTGATATTTACCTATAGTTTGTTGATTAACCATGTTTTCACGACGTACTTGATATATGGGAAGGGTTAATGGAGACCTTTCGTAGAATTGTGTTTGTGTCCCCTAGGACCAAGGTCAATGTCTCCGTTTCTAAAAAAAAGACAAACGGCTAAAACTAAAACACGTAAGTTAGGGTTGCCAGATTGCGACCAAACTGGGTTTATAGGAAGAGTTTATGGAAACCTTCCATGTGAGTGCATTTTGGGCCCCTTGTGTCAAGGTCAAGTCACTGTTAGTTCAAATAAAATAATGATTGGTACTGAAACTTGAGTTACGGTTGACATATTGCTACCAAACGTGGTATATAGAAATAGTTTATGTAAGCCTTTCATAGGATTGCAATGTCAAGGTTACTGTTACAAAAACATATATCATAATACATTCTTAACATGTGTCACCCTATTGGAATGAATCTGTGTGTCTGTGTTTGCCTTTTTAAACAGTATATTCATAGAAAGATTCCCACAAAACTCAATCCTCAGTCGTTTTTCCTTTGACAGGCGGAAGAGCAGGGCGGAACAAAGAGGAAGTAAGGCTAGTCTCAACCAAGTCAGCCCAGAGATACAAGCTACTTATGTTGTGGAAAATAGGATCAGATCAGATGTGTCTGGGATATCACTTAAAGACATGGATCGCCTCCACCTGTACAATAAAGATATTTTTTAAATAAAAGTATTATGTAAAAATGAAAGAACTCACTTTTATGTTTGCTATGCAGTGTATAGTTTTAGCAGTGTTTAATAAAGTAGATGTATGCTAACAAAAACGTTCAGGCACCGGAAATTGATAGGATAATGTTACAAATTGATTTCGCTTGTTCCCAAAGCTCAATGATTATATTGGACATATTATGAAGACTAATGGACAATAATAAAGGAAAATACGTATTTCGAGCTGCTTATATTTAAAGAGTGTAATATTTGTAAACGGAAACCTTAGTAATAAAATTTATTTTTTAAATAGGTTGTTATGTGTTGTGTTGTTGTCATTTTCAAGCCAATGTGAAATGCTTTTTATTGAATTCAAGAAGTTCATTTCAATAGTCGTGTACATTTTTCGATTACACCGGACAGAAGAGTAAATCACACTGGTAAACATTGACCCAGACGAAATTGCGATGTTAATAAGAGTTATAATGGTATCCGGATATTTTACCGTAGAATATCTTTAAAAAGAAATCCGACCCTAGCAACGGCCCTTGAATTCACCTCGGGCCAGTTATCACGGTACGCCCAGCTTTGTCATGCACTAAACTCTATTTAATACATATAGATTTTCCTCTTTTGTACTTTTTAAAGCCTACCTCCACTTCAGTCTGTTATATTTCTATCACCTTTAAGCTTGACGATACTGAGTTATCTACTCTCAAAATAAATATAGTAGTTTGAGAGTAAGCCGAGTCGAAAACAAAAACAAAACGCAAACAACTAAGTGATGCCAGTTAACCTTTCAAGTTAATTTTGCACTTCACGATTTCGTCGCTCTCCATTTTGATTTAAATTTAAAATTGCACTAAGGCGCACATGCAAAACGATAATCGGCCCGAGCATCAAACTTTTAAGAGGCGATTTTATACAATTATCTAGTAAACGTTTGTTTTAAATTTTACTTTTTTTCAAAATAAGCTTACATATAATTTTGATCATTTTGATATCACATTGTAGTTTAACATGGACAACAACGAGATGATTTATGTATATGCGTGCAAAAAATAAAATGATGACCACAGAATTGAGATAAAAATTGTAGAAGCGTATCCTGTGTTTAACTTCTGGTATACTTTTAAGCTTTTGCTGGTGTAAGAGTTGGTCTGTTTTGAATAAAAATAAATATGATAAAAGTAGATATATTGAAAGATGTAAAACATGTATATACTATTGAAATGGTAAAAGGTGGAAGTAAAAGTAGTACATGAAGGTAAGAGTCGTGTGTGGTATTGATTGTGGTAAGTGATAGTAACAGTATAAGTTATATCATTGTTATTTTTGTAACGGTCAAAACTGTTATCCCGAGATGATAGGGATGTCATTTGTATATTTACCCGAGGCCGATAGGCCGAGGCCATTTTAGAATGTCATCCTCGACACCGACAAATATCATATATATAAATTTAGGACAATTAAGAAAAGAAAAAAAAAGAAATTGAACATCGAAATGTTGTCTATTCGACCATGAATCATATTAACATTGACCCGAATGTGTGATTACAATTTCCAAAACGTTTTAATGATAAAGCTTCGAATGTACAAAGCTTAGATTACATTTAACGTTTGGAACTCAATTTGGGTATGTGGGGTCAATGACGTTGTTACCTAAAATAGAAAACAATGTATACGCTAAATAACTTAAGTTAAGAGTGAAGTATAGTTATGAGACTTGGCATGAAGAAATCTGTAACTCCCTATATCGGAAACTTACTAAATCTTACCATACTGATAGTGGGGTCATGTTATCAACGAGCATAAAACCAAAAATCGTAAGATCGGAAAATTCAGTTGAATACTATTGTAATGTCAGAGTTCGAATTTGATTTGGACATTTAAGTCCACCTAGCATAACATTTCTAGCTAAAGCAACACCAAATGGATTTCTAGGACATCGGATTTTTTTCAGAAAAGACATGAGGCAAGCGAACGAAAACAAAAAAAAATGTTTCATTTTCCTACTGAATTGGAGCGAGCGACAAGTGATCTGGTAAAAACACAACATATATTTGTATCTAAACATGACACAAATGCCACATGAACATAAAAAAGTGTCTATACAATACCATTACTTTATTTCGGAACACAAACTGACTCGTGGTTTAAATGAAAGCAAAACGTCATCACAAATGAATGTCAGAGACTTCAAAGTGACCACTACACCAGACAAAGATCACTCCCAACAGCTCACTGTAAGCGTGCATGTTCAGCTATTAAAGCAAACCAATATTTTATGTTTCCAATTCAAATAATGAATAGTATTAATTAGTATTCAAATAGTTCATGTGCATGTGTATTTTGATCAATTAAATATCTTTTTTTCAGTTTCTTAGAATACAGTAATCCAACTTAACTCATGTTTTATTATTTGAACCTACATTGACATCAAAATGAATAGTTCAATAAATACATCATTCCAAGGAAAATAAACTTAACCTCAAACAGTAAAATGGTTAATGTACACAGGGTCCAATCAACAAAAAAAGCTGGATATCTACCAAAGGATGATAAACTAGGCCAATCACAAAAGTATGATTGCTTATGAACACAATTAATCAGCAGTATAAAAGTAACTTCTGTATAACTAAACTAGCTATCCTTATAGAGAAATCTAACTAAAGTTTAAATCACCAATTCATTCTAACTACAAACAATGCAAATATGTGAAATAATAGGAATACTTCTTTATCAATATTTAATAAAAAGAAAATACATTTAAACTCTAAAATAGATGCTGAATCAAACGAATACAATATAAGCAAAATAAGGTCTTCATTAAGAGTTATAACACTGAAAAAAGACACAATTTAGTAAAACTGAGGTTTACTAGTTAGGTATGTGGTTAATATTCTCCCCTTCTTTTCATTCCCCTCCCTAACACGTATTGTATTGATAAACTTTTAAGTCGACTAGTTTTAAAAAATAAGCAAAAACAACCTAACAACTGAATACAAAACAAGTTCCATGATCAAAAATGCAATACATAACCTTTCTCTTTTTAGAATACATGTATGCTTACATGTATCGCGTATAATGAATGCAAATTTAAAAGTAGTAATAAACTATGAAGTCAACGTGATAATGTGACGTAAACTGTTTACATCAAAGGTTAACAGTCTCTAGATATGCACACTATTTCAAATTAAACAGTCATTGAGCAGTCCTTTTTCATAAACAGCTCTGATGCACAAATGTTTTTTTTTTATTTCTTGAAATACTTACGTATATTGTTAAGTATATTTTTTATTAAACTTGTGTGGTTAACCGTTTTGCCTGGATACGTTTTGTCTTAATGTTGCTTATTTTGTATTATTGGTTAAGAGTCCTTGTGGTACTCCACCATTTTGAAGTCCCTTCGAAGACATTAGAAAATAAATACGGTTAATGCTAAATGTATTAAGCAAATATTGATGTCAAATCGTTTGCTGTCATTCGACAATATCATTTGAATAAGGTAAGTAAGCTTTGTTGTGGTTGGCTATTTACATTTCATATAATGACTTATTTTACCATTATATTTTGAAACATATATACTCTAAATCTGTAGAAAATTGATAAGTGGCACTTCGTAATACTGTTTTTGTTAATAAAATTTAGGCTATAATAATTATCATACCGATGCACTCTTCAAAGTGCACAGCTCCTGTCCGTTTTGTTGTTTTGTTAAGAGGACAATAATCACACTTAGTTTGCCCTGGCATTGGCTGAAACATGCCGCGAGGACAAATTTCACATCGGTTACTTTCAGGTCTGTGAAACGTCCCTCTTCTACATTCACCAGTGTTCAGTTGAAACCTTGCATGGCAATCGAACGTGCAGCGAGTTCCAACGTACATGCGGAGTGTTTCTTCGCAAGTATACCAACCGTTCGATATCATTTGTAATTCGTCGCATTGTCTAACTGCCAAATATGCGTGTTAGTGACAGAGATAGCTATGTAACAATTGGTTTCTCGAATGTGTGTATGGAGAAAAAAGAATAAATAGATGATGTTTGAAGATTTTGATCTGGTAACAAACATTTTATGAACTCTACTGTTAAATATTGAACGACATAATAGAATGTAAAGAAAAATATGACTGAACAGACAAAAGTCGAGTTTGCGGCCGTTTGGCTTTTCGTAAGCTACCTTCAAGTCAAATCATTTTTGCATTTTAAGCACAAGGTAACAAACATCAACACATTCTTACAGTACAGGAATTATCTTAAATATTTTGTTTAAATGTTTGATATATATATGTACGTACTTGTAGCATTCAGTAACAGTAACAGTAACAGTGTGTGTGACAGACTTGTGTATAAAAACCACCAGGTTTTACTCTGTGGTTTATGTAAACAATGGACACATAAAAATGTTCAAACTTATCTGAAAGTTTCTATAAACAATACAAATTGACAGTTGCTGTTCACCTTTCAACTGCAATCCTTGCATGAAATCTTCAATGACTACTGATATCAAAACAGAGCAATTCGAATAATTCATCTGGCGATACCACCCAGCAAAACATTCCAAATACAAATGAACACCTATCTGTACTAGTTTCAGATGATTTTTTCCAACATTTCGGACATATCTGATGCCTTGACGGATAGCTTCAACTCTCCAGACCAAAGCATATGCAGCAACAACCAGTCATCTTCGGACACTTTGGACACTTCATACACCAGCTCAGTGAACTTCAACTTTTATAAAGAACTTAAAATTTTGCGAAAAGGTAATCTCAAGCGACCTCTGATTGGACATTTAAATATCAACAGTCTGAAAAATAAATTTTCTGAAATACATCAAATTTTGAGTGAAAATCTTGTAGACATGCTTGTACTATCAGAAACAAAGTTAGATGTATCTTTTAACAATAACTTGTATACTTTTAAAGGTTTCAAAATGGAAAGAAAGGACAGAAATAGGTTTGGCGGGGGAATTTTTTTTTATACATAAGAGTTGATCTCCCTTTTAGAAGAAGAACTGATTATGAATGTTAACATTTAGAATATGTGTTTTGAAATGTCCATGTCTAATAGAAAATGGGGTATTTTAGCACTGTATAAGCCCCCTACTACGAAAGACACCATATTTTTAGAAGAAATCTCAATTTCACTTGATAAAATGTTAATAAACTATGACCATATATTAGTTATTGGAGATCTGAATTTTGACCTGAATAAGCCAGCTAAATGTAAACCAATTTCACAAATCTGTGACACTTACAACCTTAAAAATGTTGTCAAGGGTTCAACATGCTATACAAAAATTGCTGAGCCTTCAAATCTAGATGGTATTCTTACCAATCACTCAAATCTTCTTTGCAATACCATAAATTTTGACTCTGGTTTAAGTGACTGTCACAATTTTAGTGCTACAACTTTAAAGGAACAGTGCAATCCTGTAAAAACAAAATATGTAAATTTTAGATCATACAAACACTGGACCAATGCCCATTGATCGCACCGCACTTGGTAGTTATAGAACATAATAGAAACTGTATAACAATTTAAAAAATCATCATCATCATCATCATCAACGCCAGCACAACCAGCACCTCCACCGGCACCTCCACCGGCACAACCATCATCATCATCATCAGCAGCAGCAGCAGCATCTTCATCGCCAGCACCATCATTATCATCATCATCATCATCATCATCATCATCATCATCATCATCATCATCATCATCATTATCATCATCATCATCATCATCATCATCATCACCAATCAGCAGCAGCAGCAGCAACATAATTATAATAATAATCATCATTATCGTCTTCATCATCATCATCATCATCATCATCATCATCAGCATCATCATCATTATCATCATCATCATCATCATCATCATCATCATCATCGTCGTCGTCGTCTTCGTCGTCGTCGTCATCATCATCATCATCATCATCATTATCATCATCATCATTATCATCATCATCATCATCATCATCATTATCCCGACGACAACCACCACCACCATCGCCATCCTCATTATCAGCATCAGCAGCAGCAGCATACCACAATGAAAAGCAAAAAAATAGTCATAGAAGTATTGGTCACCTGACATGTCCATCCTTGTCATCGTATGCAGTTATCGTTCCCCAGGTAACACTGGGTGAAGAAGGTTTCTTGAAGTCTGTGTAATACTCCAAATTACCAGGGCAACCTTTTAGGGTCGGAGAAGTTCGATCCCGCTTCTTTTTCCTTCAACTACATCCATGGGAAAATGAAAAAAAGTAAACATATTAAAATTAAATATAAACAGACTTGGCATTGAGAACACATTGTTCACTTGCATTTTGCAGTCTCAATTGTTTAAAAGCAGCCCAATATTTTTTTGTAAAAGCAATGATGTAGGGCTAGCTAGGGCAAAGGGCTGGATCTTTAAATGGAAATACCAACTACAATTTGCTGACATCTGATATTTCTGCTTTTAATTCTTCAAACAGCTCATGCTGGTTAGATGTGTCTTCATTTTAACAAACAAATTACACTGCATTGTCGATGTTTTTTGGTACTTAACCATGTTTTTCAAAATACCATTATACAGGCTTAAAATTACAATCTCATTGCTTCTATTCAAACTAACAATACATTTTTATTTTGCTCCTTATGTAATCATTTGTAGGTTTTCAGGTACAGACGATATAGACACTAAAAGTATTGATAGATGTACAAAGGCAATGTACTAATTTTGAGGCATAACTCATTTGACTTTTTTTTTAAAACATACGTTTTGTGTACAGATGAATATATATATAAGTGTTACTTTGGCACTGTTTTTATAAAATAAATATCTGTACACAAATCCTTTGCTGTTTTTTTTTCGTTTTGATCATTAAAGTCAAATGAGTTAAACATGATAAATCATTTAAAATTAATACGTTACTTCTGTGCATCCATCCAATGTAAATATATATTGTGTCCCTTTAAAGCTGCACTCTCAGAGATATACAATTTTTACAACCTTTGTCTTGGAAAGAGCAAATTGTTGCATAAATATCTGCAAACCAAAGACATAAGATTGCTGGCAAAAAATCAGATCGTAGATTTTCATATTTCCGTTCAAAAAATAATGTTTTATGGCTAACGGTTTAAGAAAATTGCATAAAACATCATTTTTTGAACCAAGATATAAAAATCTTGGATCTATTTTTTTGGCAGCAGTCTTCAAAACTGGTTGCCATGGATTTTCGCAAAAATTGGCATGTTCCAAGACAAACAATTAAAATTTGTCAAAACGTTCAATCTGTGAGAGAGCAACTTTAAAGAAATATTTTTACATGTTTTGAATACAAGTCATACATTAAACCTGAAAGAACAGGTATTCCCCTATAAACAACTAACAAGTCATTCATCGCAGTTATTTATAGAGTTCAGAATATCTTATTACATCAATTTCTTTATTGACAACGTATATTTCAATAAAAATATTTTAGAACTTGATGCGAGAGGAAAAATGTTACTGGCCCTTGACTTTCGAACTTGTTCACAGACAACACTCAATAATGCAATTCAAAATTACAAACAATTGAAAAGGTATCAACCGATCAGAATGCGTACTCGTGATTCTTTCAATACCAAAACACTTCTGACTAGACAAACTTTGCAAGAGGAAGAACAAACATATTCAATGGATGTGTATTTATAATATATTTATTAATTTTGTATCTGATGCAACAAAAAAGTATTCAACATTTCATTTGCGAGTTTTGTAATTCATCCATTTAAAATTTCGAAGTTATATGGACAGAACTTGGTTTCATATTACATGTAGTGCACCAGTCAATTGAACCACAATACTCCCAGGTCCGGAGGTATACCGGGAATAGCCGGGAAAATGGGCAATGTTTTTACCTTCCAGGTGGCCCCGCAGTGCCGAGTGAATGCGGTGGTTTTGTCTTCATGCCATAAATAGCGGGGAATGGGCCTTTACTATGGTCCCTGGGTTTTCGGGGGCATTTGGCGGGGATTTGACCAACAGTTCGTCCCCGTCTTACCCGGGCTTGGCTGGAGCGAAAGTCAAAGTCCCCGCTATTCCCCGGACCTGGGCCGAGGGGGCGTGGTTACAATTGACTGGTGCATAAAGGATGAATATCTCTTATATCATTAACACTGTTGTTGATAACTACTTAGTAAGTAAGATATGAAGTATTAATTACTAAATGTATAGAAGAAAAAGACAATTCTAGCTCGTTTGAGGAATCGAACCCGCGTTCTTTAGTTTGCTAGCTTGTAAAATAAGGACGAGTTTCTTTTGACGTATGATGTGTCTATGTCCGCTTATGCCTCCATTACAACATATACGCAACACACTCACAATCTATTCGTTATACAACTATACCCCAATAGAGCTATTGAAACAAGAGATGTTTGTCAAACAGATGTATGCCCTACCTGAGCGCCATGTTGTTAGAAATATTTGGCCAATTGGATGCAATATGCAAGGACCGAAATGGAAGCTGATTTACCATTTACATGAGATGCATTCGATGCAGTTTATGACCATTCAAAGTGTGAGGATAGTATGTGCAGTTTTTAATCATGTTCAGATGATGACTGATATTTTTAGTTAAAAATGTATCTTCTAAGCAGCAGTGAATAAGATAATATGACGAAATTTTACTGATGAATATGAGTCATGACCTTGACCTTTGACTCTATAACCTCAAAATACATAGGGGTCTTCAATTGGTCACCCCAACCCAATTGTCAAGTTTGATGGCCATAGGTGTAGGCATTGTCGAGATATCACACGATGACCCCTAAAATCAAAGGAGTCATCTACTGGTCAGGCCCAACCAGCATGTCAAGTTTGCTGACCATACGTCCATGAATTGTCTAGATATCGCTCGGACAAGCTTTGGTCTACCGACGGACCGACCGACCAACCGACCTGCTGACCGACCGACTGACCGACATATGCAAGCAATATACACCTTCTTAATGGGGGGGGGGGGTATAAAAAGGCCTCTTACGACTGAATTTCGAGTAATCCCACTAGCCGATACATTGTATTTTGAAAGGCCATGATAATAATATAGTGTTTAGCTTTCGAAACAATATTTTATTTCTCTAGTTATAAATCTGTATTTATTTATTAAGGAATTTATTTGCTCATTAATATGTGCAATACACTTATCGTCGCATAAGTCAGATACAGTTACTCGTTCTTTTCTTCAAAAGTGTCCTTTTACAGACGTAAGAAACCGTTTCGCTAGGACGAACACCAATTTTGTCCTCGGCTTTGCCTCGAACAAAATTGGTTTAGCGAAACTTCTTTCAAGGTCTAATAATTACCTTTGGATATATTTTAAAAGCATGTTTTGATTGAACGAACTTTATACAAACTGGTAACACTATTTCATACTGGAACAAACTAAAATGGGATGTAAATAAACGCATATAGTGGTACCTGAGTAGCTACACATTATTTTATATGGTCTTTCCACTATTTAAGTGTCTAAAAACTTCTAAAAAGTGCATTTATCTGTAAGGCCATACCTAATCACTTTTTCGGTTAGCTTAAGTCCAAAATCTGAAAAACTTTGATAGTTTAAATAAAAGAAATCCACAAAATACATCCAAAACATGACCCCTTTTTGATGTTAAAGAAAAATTACAGATACTTTTAATTCCGATCTTAATATCAATTATATTAATGCAGAAAATAATATTCATTTAAGTATTTCGACCACCTTTTTCAAAACCATTCCGTTCTTGGACTCTTAACAGAATTCCGATATGGCAATTTCGGTAATAACAAATAGGTTAAAATCCCGTCCTTGCAATGTGTACGGTAAACATTAATCCTCTAACCATAGAAAATTCGTGGTTTAGGCAAACAAAATACGCATTATTTGCGGTATACAAAGTTAAATGATATTTTGATTTTATGAGTCTTTAGATTGAAAGACAACAACCAAACCTCATCGCTTTAGCTCACGTGGTCTAAGTCTAATAGACACCTCGTGGACGTATCTATGACATATATACCCGAGCGTAGCGACGTCATAGATACGTCCACTCGTTTTCCATCCTATACTTTATACTGATACTCGGTCAATACATATTCACCGAATAACCATGCTATTTCTCCTGTTCAATCCAATTGAAATATTTACTAGTCACATGTTAACCATGGACTAAGAGTTGAATTCAACACATTATTTTGTTAAAAGCAAGTTAATTATCGATGACAGTTTAAGCATCATATCAAATGCGGTTTTATGTAAACATGTGTATGATGTGTATGAAAAGTGTTGGTTACCTCCCTTATCACGTGGGCGTGTTTTTTTTTCCTCTCTCTGTGAAAGTGATTTTTAAATGGAATAAAGGACTTATTTATGGTTTTGTGAAGCTGAGTAAGTTATAATAACAATTCTTCATTGGTTTCTGACAAAAAAACAAACTGTTTGTAGTAAAAGTAGACTTAATAATATATATTCTACGATACGATACATGTATATTACAATGTACATTAAATCATGAACATGAAATCTCATGAAATCTCGTGCGTGACCATTTCTCAATCATCTGTGGACGGGTACTGACCAAAAACCGAAGTAAACTTAACAAAAAAGAAAGCGTTCATCAAACATTAAATAGATGAAAATGAATAAAAAAAGGCCAAGCAAACGGGTGTGCAAATCAAGATGTGGAAAATACAACTGAAAGCGACCCTCGAAAACGAACACGAGAGGAATTGAGCAGCATAAGTGAATATGAATTAGGTATATCAAATCAAAATGAAACAACAAAACAAAATAAACCAAAGAAAAAGAAAAGCAAAAAAACACAAGAACAGTCAGAAACTAATGAAGAACCATTTGAGCTAACGGACAACACAAGTGCAATCAAATCAATCATGAAACAACTAGACTCTATTAACAAAAAACTATCCAACGTGATCACGAAGGATGACAGATACGTAAATGATATAGTGGAAAAAGTTGTTGAAAAAAAAAAAATGTGCAAAAAATAACTGCAAAAGATGAGGAGGCCATTCAGGAAATTGTTGACAAATTAGTCGAGAAAAAGATAAACAAAATAAAGACAAGTTTTGAAAAACGCGTTGAAGTACTTGAATTGCAGCTTTTTGAAAAATCCGAAGAAAATGACAAACTAAAACAACAAATAGATAATTTAAACAAAACAATAATTGAAAAACAAGAAGAAACAATTGATACAAATACAATGTCAAAACACGAGGCAACGCAGACAAAGAAAAGAATGAACGATCTTGAATAATACACACGAATTAACAACATCCGTGTGTACGGACTACCAGACTTAGACGAGCACGAAACTCCATCCAACACAATAGCAACGTTCTTAAAAGAAATTAAGAACTTGCAGCTCAACATAAATGAGACAGATATAGACACAGGGCATCGCCTTGGGAAATTTCATATACACAAGCCCAGACCTATTATCATCAGGTTTATGTCGAGATTGATCAAAGATAGTATGCTGCGACACAAAAAGACACTCGGACAAAGGATTTTTTTTGTCAATGATGATCTCACTCGCCTTAACCAGCAAGTATTTACTTCAATACGTCTTAAAATGCAAGACGAGATCAAGTCAGTGTGGACCAGGAATGGCCGCATTTTATTCAGACGCCACGACGAAACAGTTACACAAGTTGAATTTGAAGACTATGAACACTGGCTAGAATTACCTTGGCCTCAGCAGAATCGCCTACACTAGCATACTAACTTTTGTGAAACGGTATAGCTGCATCGTTGACAGTAGTATAAAAACACAGATCATTAGACCGAAAAGATCATATTGTCACTTTTTACTGTTTGAATAGCTCGTTATGGTAAAAGGGCCATTACAAGTTTTTAATACATTTCATATGATATAGGCAAAACATGTCATTTTACAAAACGTGTACTCCAAATTATACAATTATAACTTCACCGATCAACACTACTTGCTCGTTTTTCTACTGTATATAATAACTATTTTGCAACATTTTCCCGATTTTGCTGCTCAATTGATCGAAGCTGAATCGTATGCTGCGCACCATTTAAAGCATATACAGGCAATGAAACATTTTTGTTATAAGGCTTTCCTCATGCTTTGCAGCTCACTTATACCAGGGTAGTATAACATGTCATTTTAAACATTTAATATCATATCTCAATAGAAATAATGTGTAGCCTTTTTTCCACATCTTGTAGCTTAACTGAATTACTAGTATGATGTTGTTTTTTGGGATATACCAGATTGCACACCAAACATGCATATAGTTTCATTGTAAAAAATATTTTATACAAAAGTATTTTGCTTCATGTATTGAATTCAAAACTAACCTATGTTTATATAGCATATTAATTAAGCATATAATATCATATCTAAACAGCATAAAATGAAATATGTCTAGAGTTCGTTTATTAATTTAAAGTAACACTGAAACAGCCTTGCTACAAATGTGTTGTTGTTCTTGTTGTTGTTGTTTTTGGTGGTTTTTGGTTGCAGAATTGCTTCCTTGCGTTTTTTTGCATCCAATATTTTAGATATTTTTTATGGATATTAAAATGGTAATAATAAACATAAATATTGATTATTTAGCATAATAAAAGATAATGTATATACACAATACATAAAAACACTTATAATTAATGCTGCCTTAATTTGTCCAACGTTTTCGGTTTTCATTTCGTTTTCGTATCGGAAAACCTTAATAGTAGTTGGATTTTTTTTTTGTTCCCTTATAAATAAAACTTGTTTAAATGCAAGTTGTTTATGCTTTCTTAATATACTTTAAATCTACAATTACTAAGGGAACAAAAATGTTTAAGTTAAAAAATAAAATTATTTACCTTTTAACTTATGCATGCGAATCTAAAGCAATCTACTCTGCATTATTGTCCGCATTTATGCGAAATATATCACTGGTTATATAATGAAACACAACTCATAATTTTACCAAGAGCAGGGATAAGGCAATACTTTCGCCTTTGTTACAATTTTATGAGAAAATATGTATATTAGAGCACGATAAAAAAGCATATGTTGACCGATGTGTCTGATCAATGTATCATTATATGCAATTCTGTTTAATGATCGCTCCATACATGACGTTTATAAAACAAATATGCAGTTTTTTCTACATATAAACATGAATTGAGCATGTTTGATATGTTGTTCCTAAAATGAGTCTGTATTAAAAAAATATGTATGACTGTGTAAATGTGTGTACATGTGTATGTATGTGTGATTATATAGGTATTGAATGTTCAAATTTTAATGAGTTAATAGTAGGTCGTTTAATAACACTCGATATAAAAGTAAATAACAAAGATGTGATTCTTGTAAATGTTTATGGCCCAAATGATAACAATACTTGGCGTCGGAACAGTTAAGTTAAAATTAAAAAAAAACTGCCAACGAAATCGCTCGCCAACAAGGACTCTTTTATAAGCTGGTGGATGATTTAACCTTAAAGCTCTGTTGAAAAGCGTTACTAACTCTATTCCTCAAAATCCTGGACTTCAAAAACAATATTTGATCATATATCAACATTTGTTGAAGGGTTATAGTTGTCAGTATCTTTGTTTTAACACTCCTTGTGATTTGCTACACTTATTTTCGTCATAACAAGTGCATTTTACAAAATATGAGCGAGTCCCTTGAACAGACGGATACCAATATGTTATCGCTATTATACTGACACGTTATAAGACCTGAACGTTTTGTAAGCTTTACTCTTTTGATGAAAAAGGATTTCCCTAATTATTTTGTGTTTATCAACATAACACATTAGAAAAGGTCAACGGCAAGTGGTATCTTAAAATGGAACTTCTTTCAGAAACAGATGAAAACATAACAGACAATAAACAAAAACATATTTATTTAAGATGTTGTTTCAGTCTCTCATTGAGGTCAAATGTAATTGAAAGATTGTTATTGCATAATAAAACAAACCGTTGAAAAAAAATCATAAAAATGTCGAACTCGTAATGTCAAAATCATAATTTTAAGTACTTACAAACGTATTAGAATAAAAAAAAGTCACGTTATTGGCGTCGTTACACAGCTGATATATTTTGCAGATATATAATGTGTTGTCATTTTGGAGTGAAATGTTTGTCTTAAATTAATTGCATCCTGGCATTCAGCGAAGTCAAAATCGCTATATGAATGATGAAACGCCAGTATATCGTTCTCGCTATCCATATTAACTGAAAAAAGAGAAAATGCAAATTAATGATACGGCAATTCCCTTAGAAATTGATTAAATAACAATGATCGTACTATCTTATTTCTTTTTGTAATTATACAATGTACCTTTCAGAAACGAGATTATCTGTCAAATATTTAACTGTATTCTTGTCTAGCCTATCGGAATCGTATTTCTTCTGAAGATTTGATATTTGTGAAATGTGTTTTCGTCTAGTGACGACTCTTCTGCTTGGTCCTAATCAGTGTGCCTTTATCAGGAACGTTGGTGAAGTTAAGGCTATTGGGCTTGTCTTTGCAGTTTCTATTGTTCTATTAAGTTTATTGAAACTTAAGCGCAATCATTACGCAAGTAATCTGGAGCTTGCCCGGACCAGTTTCCAGATGCACCGCAGATAAGCCAATTGCCGTATCGATTTGGTTGATGTATCATAAAATTGCTCCTTCATCCAACCAGACAGGAAATTCCATATGCGTTGTCCCATCTATGGCAAAGCAGTGCTCCATTCTGAGGTTGCTTCAATGGTTCACATGGCGTTGCTTTGAAACATAAAGTCGGTCTGCTAAAGGATGAAAATTCATGTTCGGATAATAACATTGAATCGCGCTTTCGGGACTGACCGACATTCAAAAGATTCCAACATATTTAATAATATTAGCCTATGTTTAGTTTAAAGCAACACATAGCCATCTAGTCTAGTATAATAATGAATGATGTTCATATACCGTTAGGTAGGTGTTGAATTCAAAGTCTTCATGTCTAAATCACTATGAAATACACGTCTATTTTAAGAACGAGAATGGAATTAATAATATTCAGTTATAACTTACGTCGAACCGAAAAGTTAAATGAACATTCTGTGCGCAATCCATTCTAAATTTTCGTTGCTGCATACGTGATGATAAAGTCTCCCCATGGAAAAAACGGAGTGTGAACTTTCGTAGATTTTAGAAAGCCTCAATTTTGAATTCATAGGGTCAAAAAACATTGGTTCTGTCCAGGAAACAAGTTTTGTCTTTTCAGTGGCGTTCACTTTAAAACTGGCAGAGCATTTTTGCACAATTGGGGGTTGGACATCTGCAACAAGATTTGTTATAGGCAATGATGAACATAATCGTAATATTTTGCGCGCAAAATGAATGTTAATTTGTTAAATGCTGTTCAATTTCATAATATTGGCACATTTTACAAATCGTTATTAAATCAAAACCATTTTTTTCCTATAACGGCGAATTTAGAGTCGTACAAGGATGTCCTTATAAATAAACGATATAATTCGTCGTGATCCTAAATTACTTACTGAGCTACCGTTTATATGAACTGGAAAACCCACCATTTATACAGGCCTACCAGTGGAATACAGAAGTTAGTATTTCGTAATGAGATCATTTACATTCTTCAAAAATATTTCCGTTCCACCCGCTTGAGCAATGACATTCAAAGTCCTCGACCTAATGAACGCAACTTCCTTCGTTATGGCATGGCGAACTTTTGCAACTGGCAACGACTATCAAACCGAAGAATAATTTAATGCGGTAACAATATAACGGTTTTAAATTGATACTTGCATATTTGTTTTGGAACCATTTTACGACACAAATAAAAACATCACAAAGAATAGCATCGCGATATATTTTCAGCAAATATGTACGCCTGGCTGCCATGTATAGAAATCAATCATGTGTTTCATTCACTCAAATTTTCAATTTCTTTCACTGGCTTCAGGAGAGCCAAAGTATGTATACTAGAAATCTGTTAACAGCATCACTAGTGAATCCGGTTGAATCCCCCAACCATCCTAATAATCGTCCAAGTTAACTTTTTATTTCAATAGCGGAGACAAAAAGTAATAAAATGCGCCAAAAATGCACCATTTCGGACTAGAAATTGTTAAAATTATCTTAGAGAGTACCCCCAAAACACCCCTGCCAACACCTTAAACCAAAAACAATTGGTTCTGAGGGAGGGGCGCAGTAAAAAAAAAGTTGCGCTCATAAGTAATGCCCCCTAAAGTCAGATTCTGGATCCGCCCCCGAGGATATTGCCTGGACATTTTAAGTGTGACTTTCTTAATTGCAGTTGAATTGAAGCTCTCCACGCCTAAATATATTCACCAAACTTTTGACTGCCCTCCCTGTCAAACAACCATTTATAACCCTAGCAACAAAAGATCAACATGTAACATAGAAACAATTTCATGGTAAGATTATGAGTTTCCAAACTGAATAACCAAATCACCTCTTGAGTATAAAACTCGATTATATTCTGACATGGAAATTGCATTTTTTGCCAGTCTTGATTATATTTTGGACATCTCAATATCTTTATACGCACAGGGTTTTTGTAACAATTAGTAATTAGTAATAATTAGAAAACACCAAAATCAAATAAGGTTGATGGCCGTGATAGTAAGTAAATACAGTCATGTTAAAGCTGCACTCTCACATATTGACAGTTATGCCATTTATTAATATTTTTGTCCCAGCTTTAGCTGATTTTGGCGGCAATGCCTTCAAAATCAGTCATATTAGAAAACTTGCAATAGAACCATCACACTTTTATACATAAAACATAATTTTCTAACATAAAATTGAAAATCTGCGATCTGATCTTATGTCAGCAGTCTTATATCACTTGTTTCCAGGTATATATCCAAGAATTGGCTAATTCCAAGACAAAAACAATGTCAAAACGGTCAATCTATGCAGCTTTAAGACAGTGAAACCCATGATAGCTTTTTCAAAAATAAAAACATCCAGGAAAAAAACAATCAGCAGAAAATAGCATCTTCCAGTATTAAATCTTGAGGGTCAGATAATGTCATACATCACCTCTTCTGGATATAATTTTGACAGCTCTCGCATGAAAACTGTTGACTGCTACCGTAGCAAAAGTCGCGAGAGTGCTTTCCCGTGGATTAAAAGGGTACCAGCATTTGGTTTCCGTTCCCATTTTATATTGCTGTCGCAGGATACCAAAATTGTGTGGTTCTCTTTTAATTTCATTCGTTAAGTTGCGTTCGTCAAGATGCATTCGTCTATATGCTTATTGGCAAATGCATACTGCTATGTTTGATTGATGTATAATAATTAAGTTAGCCTTTAATGGTCTTTTTACATTATATTCATATAATAAGTAATGATATTAGAAGATTAATTGTACTCTTGTATTTTAATTAATACACAATAGTCAATTAAATGTAAAAAAACTTGACATCTGTCATTTATCGGTTAAATGTAGACATTAAGCAATAAAATGAAGGAAACTGAAAGTTGTACACATAGACACATGCGGTAGACCATACAAACACGAACGAAGCAATTGCATGAAGGCACTTACGATTTAAACGAATGCATTAGCAATTTCAAAAGAGAAATGTCAGAAAGCAGCATGCATTAACTGGCGGATAATCCCTTCCATACGACCGAGCGTAGGGTGTTTTGCGGAAACGAGGTTTACCTAGAATGAACCTTTCTCCCACCTCAGATAAGTAGATACAATGATTTAACCATGCTAGAAGTTCTTATCTTGCCCACGGGCGAAGATAAAATGCCCGTATGGAGCTTCGTTTTAATGGTTGCCACATTGTAACTACCAATTGGATATCAATAATCTACTAAATGATTAAATGTGAGCCTGTTGGCGGGGGCATAAGCATGAACACTAAGCAGTGGTATCGTTCGAAAAGAAAATGTATAAAGTAAAATCTTTGTGGGCCTTTTTCTTTAATATTAATTTAAATAACGATATTTATATTAAGTGGAAGAAAACGTAAAATAGTAGAAAATTCCTGATTTGTTTAACTTATTCAGAACAGTTTGAAGAATGCTCAACAATTATTTTCGAATATCTTCGCCGACATTGACTTCGAATAGTTTTCTTTGTGCCTTCCTCAAAAGTCGTTTTGGTTTCTTGGAGATTATTCTCAGGGAATTGCAATTTCCAGCACTAATTGCATTGCAAAAACGTAATACACGGAATAATTAAAAATCACAAATACATCCGATCGATTTAATTCTGTCTATAAGTGAATTCATACTTAGATGATATCCAACAAAAATTACTTTAAAATCACTATACTTTTAACAAAATATGCTTTCATTAAAATTGTGACGTCATAATTAGTGATAACTTGATGACGTAGTTTCCAGTTTCAAAATACTAAGTACCGACTGTCTTAAAAAATGTTTTTCACGAAATAAAGACGAAATACCACGGCGTGCTCTGCTCTTCAGATTTAGATGGAACATGTACTGCTGTAATCAAATAAATCTTCATTACAAATACAAAGTGAGAAGTAAACGTTTATTTTGCTCGAATATTACCAATTAAGCAATTGTTTATGCAAATATTAGCATGTGGAGTGATATATATTCAGCACAATAGAAATAGAACAATGTTATATTACTCATGTGCCGAAACAAGGTATAGTATGTGGTAAAATGGAGTTTAAACTTTCAAAATACATTTAATTAATAGTTATCGCACCCCTAATTTAGCTGATACTTGAAGTTATCAACTTTAAACACATTAGATTCTTCTTTTTTTAGAATGAAATCGTAAACATGAACACGTTCTGACAGTCTTACAATCACCGTAGGCAACCACGGTTATGTACTTTATTCCGTTACCCTTTATACATCCCGTGGGACGATTGACTGACAAAATCTTGTTTATAAGAATTTGCATAAGGCAGGAGAGACCTCTCCTGAGAGACAACTCTCCTTCCAATGAAATCGGATGTTACAATTATACACTATTTAATAGCCCTGTATTATAAGCTGTCTCCAGAGGCAAGTGATCTTAGTGGCTGTTATTATATTTGTAGTAATCTTGCGGGTCGGATTTAATTCGAGATTTCGCCAGAATACTTTTCATACGGGAAAACATTAATATGAGTGTCTGTAAATGTTTCCGCATTTTTTCCTTGCAGAACCAACGCAACTGCCTAATTCAATATTTATGATTACGATATTTTTTAGACAAATCGCCCGCAATACACAAAGCATAACACAGTAGTGTATCGGGGTTATCCGACGATGTCTTACAATATAGTTTTGAAAGGCACACACATTTCATCTGTATTTTCTCGAGATAACTGCAACATGTGTTAATAAACTGGTTTAGTGTTCTCAGCAAAAGTTTTCTGCTCTAAAACACGTACTAAACATACTAGAAAAGGTACTTGTAAACTACTTTGAATCAGCTTGAACCTTAAAGGCTGAAAACCTGACTTACCAGAAAATATTGTTTGGTCTCTCAAAGTTGCAGTGTATATATATAAGATATTGTTTTCACCCACATCGGTTTGAGGCTAGGTAAGCGATTAGGACCTTATTCTTACTCTTTAAAACCCATATAACCCAATTTAATATACCCTGACGCACCCCAACACCAAAAGCTTCTAAAACTGCATAATGTGTAAAGTGATGAAACTGCGTGGAATGGATGATGTAAACAATGACCGATTCAAGCTCAAAATTGTAACTTGTTTGCAAAATATAAACAAAATACCTGGCTACAGATGCAATGTCAATTGATCCCCATACTGGTACAACTATCCTTATCGATGTAAGTTGTTGGAAACAACTACGCTCACTCCGCCCATTCTTAATCATTAAGATTTTTTCTTCAGGCCATCTAAGTGTATTTTCCTGTACATAAACATTAAATAGTGTCGCAGGGCAAACTAATGTTGCATAAACTGTAGCATTCCATTGCAGTACTCTCCCTTATTATTTTATTGAAGCGCATCAGTGATTTATCAACGAAAATGTAACTTCATCTTAAACATACATTATTTATGTAAATACATGGAGTTAAGTATGCTCATTTAATACTGTTGATCTTTGAAATTAATAGACTTTACAAAAAAAATATGACACCTTTATTACCTTTCCGGTTATAAAATTAATACATAATTGCTAATGGAAGTATTTAGTACCGAATTCGATGCAATATACAGATTGACATTACCTATAAAGCCATTCATTTTGTTTCAAAATAACTTATCGGTTGAGAGGTTGTAACCCACTTTTGCCTTGTTGGTGTGTTAGTGAAGTTGGAACGTTAGAGGGGACGGTTTGCGTAGTAAAAAAACTGGCAATACCATCAAACTACTTGTTTAAACTTTTCTTATGGTTGGTTCGCTCTGACAGAAAACGAAGGAGTACTCATAGAGGTAACATACTTTGTTTTAAACATTGAATTAATAGTAATACTGATTTGTATTCAAACAACTAACACGATTGACTAACAAATCGCAAATTTTAATATACCGTTTAATATTGGTATTATTAGAGGTGCAACTTCTGTAACATATAATACTGGTGCAAGTCGATTTGATTCAAACTGACAGTCAACGTTTCGGCCTGGCTTTTCTTTTGGACATACGATCGGCTCGATGTAAAAAAAAGGTTAATTTCATCCATTACTACTACCACTTCTACTGCTGCTGCTGCTGGTGGTGGTGGTGCTGCTGCAGGTGGTGCTGCTGCTGCTACTGCTACTGCTACTGCTACTGCTACTACTACTACTACTACAACTACTTATACTAATGCTACTTCCACTGCTGCTTCTACTGCGTTGTTATATTTAAAAAAAATGCTGTGGAAACATGATGACAATTATCCGTTCAACATCTTCAGGACGTCCTTGCACTGAGTAGTAACAAGTGCTTTCTATTTTTGTCATGAGCTAGATAGCAGACAAAACGCTATAGGAGAATTAACCTTGACAAAGATATTTTACGCAGTTTGCTCGGTTTCAAAGAATCGAATGCACTTTTCTGAAAATTGAAAACGAAACTTCTATATTAATAGTTCTAGGAATTAGTTGGAGCCACTCTTTGTCAATTCATATTTTTTGCATGTTTCTGAAAGCTTTACTTTTTTCCAATATCATGATAAACCAAATAAAATAATGATACAATTAAATACCAAAATTCGAAGAAATCTACAGAAAGAGTCGGTTCCTTTATTAAAGGGTCGATCGGTTCACCGGAAACAGACTTATCATTTATATTGGCCTAACGAATTCCAGTCGACCAGTAACCGAGATTTAGGCAAAACCCCTGAAGAAATTCAAATTTATTTAAATAAATCATCAAGTTCTTGCAATGCATTGGGATTAGAGGTACTGATATAACAAAATATTTGGTTTTGCCTTTCTAAAGATGGACCGGATCTTTAATGGAAAGACATACAAGTGGTTAACAATTTTAATTATTTAGTTGTTGTGATAATTGTGCTAGTAATTTTAGTCTGAACCAGGAACATTTGACTGGAAAAGCCCTTAAGGCAATTTATTATTAGAAATGTTTTGCGTTTTGAATGGCAATACTTTGTTTTCAAACCCAAGATTATTTGTCAACTTTTTGACGCTCTATTTTACCCAACAAACTTGTAGGGGCTTACCAAATCTAAAGAAATAAAGAGAATTCATTAAAAAAAATACAAAAGATTATTGAATGTTAAAACTAATACTTGCAATGCATGTATTTACGGAAAATTAGGCACACACCCTTTATTTTTGCATAGATACATACATATATTAAAATATTGGTTTAAGAGTGTTACCACTGACAATGTTATTTTAAAATAGTATTTACCCAAGCTGTGTACAATTGGATTAAAGGTTGACGAGACTGGGTTTATGGTAAACAGATATTAGATGGTTTTGGTTCTGGTTTGAACTACGTCTTTGATATGTTCTCAAATAATGATGTACATGTATTCAGTGAATCTTTCAAGTGTAGATTATACAATACTTTTAAACAAGATTGGTTCAGCCCTGTATAAAAACAGTACCGTATCGGATGTATACAAAACAGTCAAGTTCTATTTAGAATATAAAAGTTACTAAGATTTTTTACCAGGTATTTTAAGATTTTATTTTAGTTAATTACGTGTATATGAACATCAACTTCGTATTCAAACTGGTGGATATTAAACAATCAACATGCCTAGAACTCAAAGGTTTTGTGAATGCTGTAATTCATCGGATAATCCGAACAATCATACTTTTGATTCTGACTATTATTTCCAATATAAGTTTGGTTAAAATGAAACCACCATTGACAAAAGAGTGGCCTGTTCTCTTGTATACTATTATTTCGCCAAAGTCTGATTCTGTACTTGTACACTTATCAAGAACATTTCAATTTATGTTGTTGTTTTTATATATTCCGGGCTTTTCTAGGCTTAAGGTAAAAAAGATGGCTACAGATACGCTCACGGGTGTTCTTGTCAATGTCTCTGGATCCATGAGATACAACGCTGTTGGGAGCAGTGCAGAAGATGAAGGGGAATATATACGATCCGCATTCCAGGTATTGTTATGTTCCTATCACCACTTTATTTCGCTGAACCGTCCGCCATTATTCATCGATAAATGCAACGTATAAACGAGATATAACGCAATAAAAAGACATGATCGATTTTAAAAGCAGTTGTCTAAAGTCAGTCAATTAATATTCGTCCGAAGAACTCGAGTGCTTCTGAAATAAAAACTAATGTTATATATTGTTCTGTAATCTTTCTTTTCTTCTGCAATCTTTGAATGTAGAGTAAACGCAGACTCACTTCATCACTTCATCATATTGACTGACTCTAGAATAAGAAAAAAAGATTATGTTTCTGTTATCTTTCTTTTTTGAAACTTTATGTTTCTGCAGTCAGTGACTGTAGATAAAATGCAAACTCACTTCATTACTTTAGGTCGTGGATGATGTCATAAAACATGACGTTTCGAGTGACAATCATGTGTTCACAATTTGCGTTGGTGGGAGAAGTCGCAATGTTGTTTTTGACATGTTACGCTCAGTCAAACGAATAAACGAACTACGGAATGACACTTCACCAGCAACGAGTGACCAGATGGAGAAGATTTATAGAGTTCTGGAGCGAAGTGGAGCAAGGTATCTGAGACGTTGGGCGGATCCTGAAAGGGTTAAGCAATTTCTTACAAATGCAAAGGCTGACCACATTTTTTATCAGTTGGAAGACAATGGTTATTTGGCAAAAAGATTTGTCTATGAATGTCTACCTTCCGCATGTTGTGATTGGGGAAATGTTATAATTGAAAATATACCTTTTGTTGGAGGGTTTTTAGGCAGCATAATGAAGGTAGGCCGAACGGCTACTACAGTAGCAGCCACAGGAGTTGGAATAACGGCTAAAGACAGCGATATTGAAGAAGCTGTGCGAAAGGGGTTAAACCTGGTATCCTCGGATATGTTAAAAAATGTTGATATCAATTCCATCTTCGACGTTCAGACAGCTGCTTCCATTTTACGAGCAACAACAAGGGAAGAAGAACTCACCTCGGAGAGAAGAAGACAATTGCTCGATAATGTCAAACCATACATTTATGGAGATACTCATGTTCAGCGCCTTAGATTCAGCGTTAACCTTATTTAGGAACTCGGTCGCTTCGAAAAAGGTTTTGGTTATATTGTCAGATGGTGAACCAAGTGACAACGGATATATCGATACCGTTTCTAAAGACCTTCAGAATGAACACGTGGACGTTGCATGCTGTTTTATTTACAGGGGATCGCAAATCAGCCCCAAGCGATTGTTTTGTACCACCGAGAACAGCTGGGAAGCGGGAGCGAGATTCCTATTCAAGCTCAGTTCACACGTCCCAAGTAACCTTATGCCACGCGCAATTCTTATCAAAAATGGCTGGGACCTTGAAATAGAAAAAAACGAAACCAAGCTGTTTATACATGTAAACCATCCAGACCACATCGAAGATTTTTGCAGAGTAGCTAAGCGTACTATCTGCTGCCAAGACTACTTGTCAGACTTACTTGTTACCGTTGCTGTCGACATCTATATCAACCAAAGTACATTAGCCTTATCTGCAAAGGAACAGGTTGGCTATACTTGCTACGCAAACGCATCTGCTGCTGCTATCCATATGGCAATGAAGAGAATTCACGGCCGAGAGGGTGGTTACCCAGACTTCAACACGCTTCGACAAGAGATGATAACTGCTTATGGGAATAGTGGTGCAAATACATTCATGGTGTTGCAGACTGTGTGCCTAAAATACCGGCTCAGGTGTCAGGAAATTAGTCCACAGGGCGCACTCGAAGCAGTTGTTGCCAAGCGAATTGTCGTTGCTAAGTTTCGCTTGACAGATAGAGAATGGGAAACTTTTCGCGATTTCTACGGACGCGAACCTAACGGCATTCTGACAAGAGCAATTATTGATGTACGCCAGCGTTCACCGTCCGAAACTCAAAGCGGCCATGCTGTGGTGTTAACCAGCTATAATAGCCGTTGTCTCATCCTGATGAACTCATGGGGAGATACATGGGCAGATATGGGCTTCTTCAGAGTCGAAAGTACCGACGTGCTTGGCCTTCGATTCATGGACGTGTATTGGAATGAGGAAGATCTGACCGAAAACGAAAAGGCCAGTTATCGTGCCCACGGTCCTGAGGTTGCTAGGAAACTCATGTCCATGCTGAAGGGCCTTCAAGTTCAACATTACACCTGTCCACACTGTGGTCAGAGTCCTCTGGTGTCTGAGTACACGGGTACCCTTTCCAATGCAAAATGCCCGAGATGTCATTGTGAGTTTCGCTGCAATGAAGCCGGGAACATTCTTGCTATGAACATGTACCTGACATCGCTTAGCAGAATAAATTGACAAGACAGAAGATATATATGCGAAAAACATACTAGAGTATTTGAACATTTACATTGAACTCCCCAAACAAAAATTACACGGTTTGATTTATATAATGAGGAACCAAATAATACGTGTCATCAGAATGGATAAAGAAAAATTGATTGCTTTGTGAAAAATCAGTTCTTACATAAGTGTGGTTCTTCATCAATATCCGTGTTGTCGCTTATTGGGTATGCTTGCCCGTGTATCACGAACGCATACTATGTTATCCCGGTGTTTTATTTTAGGACTGTGAGTAGAACTCGACTAATTTTCAAATACAACGTCAATAGTTACTTTGGTGTAATTGTCAATGTTTTATTGGCTTTCCTAGTATTTTGATTTGTGTAAAATAACCACTATATATAATTTGGTAAATGTCATATATTATATTCATTTGTATGCATACGTGGGTTGTACGGAATGTGTATGCACAAACTGAATATTGTTAATCCTCCAAAAACTGAAAATTCGGTACGAGTGCATGTTAAATCGACGTTTATTGAACAACATGTACATGGTACGTCTAATCATGTGAACATACTTGTTTCGATAACCAGTCTGTGAACTTTCCTCTTGTTTACACATATAATTGGGATGACTAATCATCCTTTTACAAATTTTAGCAAACATCTTCTGTTTTCAACAAATCAAACCAATTTTGCAAGTATCAATAAAACGTTTCTTGGTCAAATTTTGTTTCAAAATAATGACGAAATCTAAAGGGTTCCGTATGTGGTAAGGTGTCTAGGTACTGTAACACTAGGAGTACAATTGATGGTAAAATGGTGAAAATATGGAGGAGTACTTATTAAAACCAGTTTCATAACAAACATTTTTAAGTCAATTTTATACGTTCTACATGAACTACCCGGACACCCCTCGTATAGACATATGCAGCTTCATTTAGAATAGTTGTACATGGACTTTTAGGACACCCTTCGTATAGACATATGCAGCTTCATTTAGAATAGTTGTACATGAACTGCCCGGCCTTCCCTCGTATATTTGTGACTTCTAAAGAATCTATATATATATATATATATATATATATATATATATATATATATATATATATATATATATATATATATATATATATATATATATATATATATATGTGTGTGTGTGTGTGTGTGTGTGTGTGTGTGTGTGCGTGCGTGCGTGCGTGCGTGCGTGCGTGCGAGCGAGCGTGCGTGCGTGCGTGCGTGCGTGCGTGCGTGCGTGCGTGCGTGCGTGCGTGGTCGATGGCAGTTAAAATGTAATAAATGTCTTTGAAACAAAATGTGTTGGTACAATAAAACCCTTCAGATAAAACGTTACTGTGCGAAAAACAGAATATAAAGACAGGCTGGACTGGGGCGTCTTAAACGCATACTTGTGGAACATATGTGGGTTTTTTCTGTACCAGACACAATTCACATTCCCACCAAACATCAGTCTGCTTGATCTTATACCAATACATAGAACACACTAGAAAGTCCTAACTTGCTGACGACTGACACGCTATGCTTGTGGAAATATCGGTCTTGTTCTCTACCACAGCCACTTTACATGCCAACTGACCGACTGCAGGCTTAAACGTCTTTATATTTGTTGGTTGAAACAGGAGCTGATAAACTGGTGTCTTTGTTGGACGATGCATGCTTTAAAAGGTTTTAAATAAATGAATTTCATAAAAAAGAATACAGCAGTCTATTACTTGCCAGGCAAATGAAGGGCATAACTCAATAATAACAAAAACCAGAATTATTGGCCCTGCTGTACGTTTTTAAAGGTACATTTAGTTCCTCGCAACATCTGTTCCAAGTTCTCTTCCAATAATTTGAAATGGTTTTGGGCGATGTGTTTTGCAGCACGACGATTTCGAACACGGGCTAATAATATAAGTGCGTATATGACGGGACTTTGTGCCATATACTTATACGCTGTGTATTGTTATAAGTGTAATTTTAGTTACAGTTTTCACGTGTTAGTGCTATTCTATTAAGCTTCATAGAATACAAAATTCGATAGTGACTTTTTCTCCAGTGATGGCTAGTAATGGTTAAGTATGTGTACCCAGACGCAGTTACCGACACTAATGCTATGACGATTATTTTTCTTCGAATCACAAACAACCTGAATGTGCGTAACTAATGCATACATATAAACCGTGTTAGATTGGCATGGGAAATATGTTGAAATCATTAGCGTCGGCAGTTTTCTAAAAACGCTTTAAAACTTATGCTCTAGTGGCGGTTACAGCGATCCTGTTAAAATGTCGAAATGTCGGAACTAGCCGCTGAGTCAAGTCTGCAGTATTCTAAAGAACAAACGCACCATTATGTTTCATACTTACAACATATGGAACAATAAGAACAACAAATAGTTCTTAACCGTTTATCGATTCAGAGTATTTTGTTATGTAGACACATCGGCATTATATAAAATCATGATGAAAAAGTGCACACAATTTGTACCTTCCTTATTTTAGGAGGTATTACTTGTGCTTACATGCAGAAACAGAATTTCTAAGTCAAATAACAAAAAAGCAAAATTTGAATTTTATACAGGATAGATTATCTTACTGGAGTGTTTAAAGTTGAAGTGCAAATCTTTCGTGAGCTATTGACTTATATCTTCTAACATGCAAAACCCAAACACGAATGACTAATTTGCATTAAGGTTGTCCGCATCGCAGTGGTTAGTGCACTCGCTTCTCACCTAGGCGACCCGGGTTCGATTCCCGGCCTGGGCGAATGTGAGTTTGGTTTGTGGTCACCGAGTCGGACAAGTGGGTTTCCTCCGGGTACTCCGGTTTCCCCCACAACACAAGACCACACTCTCGCGCAACATCGTGCCAACAAGAGTGACAAATATAAGTTGCAATAGCTTGTTTCACAATCGTTGTAAAAATAAATAAGTTTAAACTAAACTAATGACTAAGTCAAAACACAAAGTGGAAAAATTTAAACAGTTATCTAACTTTATTTTTAGTACATCTGATGGGTGTGAGACTATGTGTGTATAAAATTTAAATGCAATACATCAAGCTGTTGCTGATATACTGACTTATTCACGCTTACATGCAAAGACATAGCCGAAATTTAAATGCCTAATAACAAAGAGTCATAATCATAATAATTTAAATACGTTTAATGGTTAAGTATTGTTGTATAAAGTCTCAATGCAATACATTCAGTTACTGCTGAAATATTGATCTATGTGTGCGTACATGCATAACCTTACCTAGAACTTCAAAGTCAAATTAAAGACGGCCATTATTTTGCATCATAGAAGAAGAAAAAGAAGAAGACGAAGTTTTATTTAGAAATGATAATACATATTATTTGTTCCATGACTTCAACATTTCAATACATACAAGATATGCAATTAATAACAAGTAATGGACGGACATAAAAACATAATGATATCTTCAAATATTTGATGTGTACAACATAATACGTAGTTTGTCTGATATTGTCAAGAATTATTAATAAGTAATACAGCTTTTGTAGGGGTGTTTTTATACACGTTCATCACCTAGTTATTTTAAATTTGATCTCACAATCAAACATTCTAATAATTTCAGACATTAACAGTAACAAGTGATTTCGATTATATTTTTCACTACATTATACAATATGTTCATCTGAATACATTGCATAATTCTTTATTGATACTTAACCTACAATTTGTTAATGTGAAAAATACCCACTTTCTAGTAATGCTGCGTCGAACAGAAGGGGGATAACCCTTCCATTCAATCAACCCGTTTTCCAATATAATTATTTCGATTTACGTCCCATTCACTATAGTCTAAATTGAAAGCGAAAGTTCTTTATACTATTACAGGACTCGATAAATAACCTTTTTTTGTCGGCATTGAAAAGTGTGCAATTCTGATCTAAAAATACGTTTTCTAAATATTTTTCTATAAATTTAGTTGTACAGTGCAATAGGATTTATTCTTTATATTAATTTCTGGTTAACAATTTAGAATACAAATGTTGGTACTTAAACGCCACATAAGTTTGGATTGTTTCGGGAATTAAGGCCCCTTAAACTATTTTTAATTCTAGCAGCACGTTTAAAACGCAAGGGTATATAAAAATATATACCATTTTGTAACCTCATCTTTAACATTATTTATGAGCTGCATTGAGTTAACTTTGTTAATTAGTGTTGACCTTTGGAATTAATTTAATTTACAAATAATGTGATAGCTTTATTTACTGTAATTATAATATAAATATATTTGCCAATAGAAGTATGCAGTGTAGAATTCGATGAAATATACAGATAGCATTACCGACAAAGCCATTACTATTGTTTCAAATAATATATCAATTTACAGGCGGTAACCAATGTAAACATGCTAGTGTGAGAAGTTTGAACCTTAGAGGACGGTTTACGTAGTACGAAAACGGGTCATGATATAGACTTTTCAAATGATTGCTACGTTTTTTTCATTTAAAGTGATACTAATGTGTATTAAACAATTAAAACGATACTACTACTGCTACTGCTACTGCTACTATAACTATTATACTATAATAGGTTACTGCTACTACAAGTGTTACTGCTACTGCCGCTGCTGCTACTGCTTCTGCTACTACTACTTCTACTACTACTACTACTACTACTACTACTACTACTACTACTACTACTACTACTACTACTACTACTACTACTACTACTACTACTACTACTACTACTACTACTACTACTACTACTACTACTACTACTACTACTACTACTGCTACTGCTGCTGCTGCTGCTGCTGCTGCTGCTGCTACTACTGCTACTGCTACTACTACTACTACTACTACTACTACTACTACTACTACTACTACTACTACTACTACTACTGCTACTGCTACTGCTACTACTGCCGCTGCCGCTGCCGCTGCCGCTGCGGCTGCTGCTGCTACTAGTACTATTTGTACTACTACTACTTCTACTACTACTACTACTACTACTACTACTACTACTACTACTGCTACTACTACTACTACTACTACTACTACTATTACTACTACTACTACTACTACTACTACTACTACTACTACTACTACTACTACTACTACTACTACTACTACTACTACTACTACTACTACTACTGCTTCTACTACTACTACTACTACTACTACTACTACTACTACTACTACTACTACTACTACTACTACTACTACTACTACTACTAAATAAAAATTCATTGATAAGTGTTCATAACATGTTTACACTAAAAATAATAAAATTAAATAATTAACTTATAATAAACATTTTTCTCCTGAAACCGGGAATAGATAATTGACAGCAACGTCATCAGCTATAATTTGGTGTGAGGGGCGTCCCGCGGTAACACTCTTTTCAAATAGGGGTACTTAAAAAACAAATTGAATTACTAATAAAACTCCGAATAAAAGTCCCAAAATAGATCATAGAACATTTTTAGTTCGCCACTTGTCAAGCTATGTTTTTCTATAACACTAGTGGAATAAACAGGCTGACACTGAATCAACAAAAATCCTCTATTTACTGGCAAAAAAAATATAATTCAAAATTATTCGCGAATTCATGTATTTTTTTCCGTTTGGCTCTTAATGTATCAAACCAAAGAGTAGATCTATCTAGAGGTCTATTTTTGTAACATTTGAAAGGGTTAGAAACAGTTCTTTTAGCCTCTAAAACTTTCAAAATATTATATTTATATCAGATTTTAGTTAAACAAGAGTTAGCTTATTTACAGGTTGTATTCCCTAAATTAGTTTAATCTGCTTCATTTTACAACGATTGTGAAATATTGTGAAAAAGGTTATTGCAACAATGTATCGATTTCACTGAACTTTGTTCACGTTTTTAAACAAGTACACCAATTAGCGCCAGAAATCGGACCATAAATCGAGAGCTTCGAATTTTGTAACCTTTCTCACATTATGGTTACATTGGTTACAGGCGGATATTCCAAACATATTAAAAAAATCAAAAAAAAAAATCAAAGTTTAGCATCAAAAAACGAGTTTTCTGGTCGACATCTGATCAGAGTTATACGGTGACAATAGTTACGAAGAGATCCAGCAAAGTTTTAAAAAAAGTCTGAAAAAGTGTGTGCTTTTTCTATCTCAAAAATCGGGTTACGCCGTTACATTGGTTACAAGCAGTTACATGGAAAATTTACGTCAAAAACGAGTTTTCAGGTCGACATCTGATCAGAGTTATACGGTTACAATAGTTTCCTAGCTTTCATTTAATGGGCCAGTGTTGTGCCCTATCTCAAGTACACCACAACAGTTGTCTCGGATCGTGATAGAAATACAACAAATCAAGTGTATAGAGCAGTAAAGATTTGAAAGTTAACACCGATGACGTTAACAGCGTTGTTATCGTTAACAATATTCTAAAAGATCGGCTAATTTCAATGCTCCAGTTGGCACGTTGTTGTATGGGATAAAACCGAAGATCCACTTAATTTAATGTTATTGCTCTTAAAAGTAACATGACAAGTCTTCTTCATATATTTTCCGGTCGTCCATTACATGAGAAGTAACAAGTGCACTCTATTTATAACTTGAGCTAGACATCAGATAAAATGCTACATGTGTAGTAACCTTGACTTAAGATATTTAACGCAGTTTGCTCAAACAATTAAATGCGCTTTTCTGAAAACTGAAACCGAAACTTCTATATAAACAGCTCTAGGAATTCATAAACCACTAGTTGTCAAGTGTTTGGTAATAACATGTTTCTGAAAGCTTTCCTTTCTTTAAAAATCACGATTAAACCGAGAAATACATGATACAATAAAATAACAAAAACCTACAGAAACTAAATACATTTCTTCCTAGGAATTGGCAACTAGCTTCAGGTGGATACATTTCATCAAACTTGACTTTAATAGCAAATGAGTTTCGTCTTTCAAACTGTCAAGATAACAATACATGTAATAAGAAGTACACTTTTGGTCACATGAACACCTTTTAATATTAGCAATACGAAATAGTATAAAATGTGAACCCTAGCTTGTTTTAACTATCCTACCAAAACATATTTGAATTTTAGCTGCCGGTTATCTCATTTTATTTTATTTTCATTTAAAAGCCTTGTTTTTCACCGAAAATGATAAACATACTGGAGTTTGCCTAGGTACGCCTCTGTTATTGATGTCAACAGGTGCATCAGCTTTTACAAAAAAACAATACCTTAATGTGGTTCTATGAAACTTTATATCAGTTAACAATTCAATATATAAGCTTTGTGCTTTTCGGTTAAAAAACAATTGTTAAGCTTATGTGATAAAACGGATCAATAAAACATATTTAACCGATATAGGACAGTTTCCAATCCCTGTTTAAAAGGTCAGTGATGATGTTAACAATACCACTATTAGGAAAAGCCTTGGTTACCTTGGGAAAATGGAAGAAAACCTTAAAGTTATATTTATCCACTAAAATCAACTTTTGTGGACTGGTTTATTTTTAAAAACAAATCATGGCGATGTTCTAAATCGAAACAGTTTCCATGTTTATCTAGTTCATGGTCATTACCTCCTAATTCAAATATTCTTCCGGGTTTCCATTCATATTGAGTTTTAGTTTCATGTTATAAACAAATAATATGCGCAGTAACCTAATTTCAATTTTAAGGACACTTACGAATTTTCTGAAAATATAAACATATAGAGAGAAACCACCATATACAGCAGACGAATTATATTCGCAGTTCAGTCGGATGTTGGTATACTCGCGGGGCTTTTATTCTGGACCGGAATGAAGAATTAATTGTTTATTCATCTGGAAAAGGTAACTATATATGTTGTCGTGCTTCTGTCTACAGCCTATATATCTAATACATGTAGTTAGTTTACATGAAGTATGATATTGGTTGTTTTTTTAAATCAAAAAGTCAAAACATCTACCTTTAAGAACTGAAATAATGGTCATTCCATACATCTTCATTTCGATATGAATTTAATACAGTGCAACTTGCAGTTTGTTTGTTTTTTTCTGTAAATATTACGGCATGTTACATAAACAGCTGTGCAAGTAGCGAAATGATTTTGGCTAACAGGTTTGTTACAAACGTCCTCAAAACATATATATAAACAGTTTTAGGAATGAATTGGAGACACTTTTTGTCAATGCATTTATTTACATGTACATGTTTCTTAAAGTTTAACTTTCTTCAAATTTCATGATCAACCAATGAAAAAATTGATACGATACAGTAAAATATCAAAATTCGAAGCAATCTACAGAAACTAGGTACATTTCTTAAAATCAATTTCATCAACAACAACAAATTGGCAACGAGCTTCAGGTGGATACATTTCATCAAACTTGACTTTAATAGCAAAAGAGTTTCTTCTTCCAAACAGTCAAGATAACAATGATAAAAAGTACACTTTTTGTCACCTGAACCATTTTACTAGCAATACAAAATAGTATATAGCTGCCGGTTACCCCATTCAACGAAAAAAACATACTTGAATATGCCTAGATACGGCCCTGTTAGTGATGTCAACAGGTGCATAAGCAATGCTTTTACTAAAAACTATCTTAATGTGGTATTATAACTTCATATCAGTTCAATATATAAGTTGTGTGCATTTCGGCTTAAAAACTAATTCAAAAACTTATTATACTCATGTCATGAGTCAGATCAAAGACAAACGCTATGTGAGGAGTAACCTTAATAAATCCGTGTACGTAATAAACAATATAAATGTTTAATGGTTTTAAATAAAGGAGTGACTAATCAATGGTGACATGTAGTAATTGCATTATGCACATTCCGCCAAATCTTAATCATTTATATTTTACTTCATATTATCTAACTAAATCACTTAGTGCATTTTCTGTACATGTCACAGGGCAAACTAATAACGCATAAGTTATTGCATTTCATTGCAGATGGTAGGGTGACTTTCAGCACTTTTGAAAACAGGGACCCGGACCCCCCTTTGCTACATTTCATGTTATATACCAAAATAACCGGGAAGGTCTGAAGTTTATCAGACTGCCGGCATAAATTGGTATTAATGGCGGCGAGCCGAGAAAATCCAAGATGGCCGACAAAGATGGCCGCCAAAATCTGAAAATCAGCTATGCTCTTTTTTGACTTGTTAATAGAACTTTTTATCTTATTTTTACATATTTTTTATCTCATTTGCAAGAATATAGATGGTGTATGTCCTTTCAGGATGTTACTTGGTAAAAATATAAAAGATTTACAATTCATAGTAAATAGTGAAAATTTTGCCAGTATTTTGCATATGAGGGTACCATTTTAATTTGTATCTTTTTATTTATTGCACCCATTACCTATTTTTAGATTAAAAGATAACTATAAACATTTATACATAATTTACAAATTTGTTTCCATCTATCACCAAGTCATAAATTGTCAAAAGCTGTTTTTGGGTGGGTGGGGTAAATTGAAGTGGTTTAAAATTCGGACCAGGTCAGGATTTAGTTCACAATATACTAGAGAGGACAGACTGTTAAGTTGCAAAACTGCCATCTATAATTATGTTTGATCAAAGCATATAAATTTAAGGATTTTATAAATTAAAAACCATTAATACAGGTAGGATCATTATCAGGGGATAAAATTTGCATCAGCACCGTGGAAGTTTTTTCGGCGGGAAAATTTAAGAACATGTAAACAAAGGCATTTTTTCAACATTTGACACTAAAGTAAGTATAATTTTAATGAATATTAAACATTTATTCCTTCTTAAACATAATAAGTGTGTTTTGTCATGTATAAAATGTTAAAATATTTAAGAGATGGATGGATTGTTTATTTATGTGATCAGAAACTTGAAAAGTTGAATTGAGTGTGTCCTAGACTATTTGTTTTGATAATTTGCAATAATGTTATGAGTGAAAATGGTTCAAAAACATGTGTTTACATGTATGTTCACGATAAGACAGCTGAATAAGTATAAATATTACAATATATGCTTAAAATGCAAATAAATCTATTCTATATATGAAAAACTGTGCAACTGTAAATTGTATCCCTTCAAATATATCCACTGTATTTTCAGTATGAAAGTTTGATAATGGACGTTTCTGAGGCGCTCCCATGTACTATAAAAAAGAGAAAATTAATATTCAGTCCAGAAACATGTTGTTTTTGTAAGAAAGGTTTCCAGAGCAATAGAATTACACTTAATCCAAAGAAGTTTGATTCATTGCTTACAACTTGTAAAGGCAGAAATGATGAAATATCTGCAAATTTTGTAGAGTATGAGTCTATGATAAGGAACAATGAAATAGCAGTTCACTACCATAAGGCATGCAGATCAAAGTTTATGCACCCATTTTATAACGGCTATAATAGCAATGGCATGATTGATCAGCAACAAAATGACAACACACCAAACAAATTTACCAGATCACAAAAAAATGAATTTGATTGGAAAGAGAACTGTTTTATCTGTAGTAAAAGATGTAGCATAAAACATAGAAATGAGTGGTAGAAAGTGGAAGGCTCACAAATGAAAATTCTATACTCATACTTTTAAAAGTGACTGAAGCCAAAAATGACCATGTGTTACATGCTAGGCTACTTGGGTGTAGTGGTGATCTTGTTGCTGTTGAAGCGAGATATCATCGCAAAAAAGCCTGTATCAGTAATTACTTAAGAGAAAGTGGCAACAACACTGATAAAACTCCACAAAAGAGTAAACTAGAAGGCCCTATAACAGTTTTAAAATCTGAATATTATGAAATGATAGAAAACAAGGAGACTGTTGATTTTTCAAAAATCAAAAATCGAGTTATTGAAATTTGTACAAACACAAATGTTCACATTGGAGCCAGTAAATTAAAATCAAAGCACATTAAACATGTCTTGAGACAAGTCTGGCCTGAACTGAGGTTCATTCCAAGGGAAGGGATGACTGACATTGTCTGTTCAAGGGAATTAAGTGTTGATGAAGCACTGTGTAAAGCTGTATCATTAGAAAAATCACTGAACGAAATGCAAGAGCAGTCAGATCTAGATACTAGCCTTATAGAAAGTTTTGAAAACTCAGATGCTAAAGATGTTTCAATCTTACATGAAGCAGCAACCATTTTGAGAAAACGAATTAAACATACTAAAGGGCTTCAAAATGAGTATTATTCTTCTGATGAACTTAGTCTTGAAAATCAAAGAGATTTCTTAGACCCACTACTTGTTCGCTTTGTCACCTGGTTATCAGCAAAGTCAAAACTTGACGATGGTGTAGACTTGAATGAGACAGTCGTGGAACAGACTATTATTTCAATTTCAAGCGATATTACAACACTTGTCCAGCCATCTGTTATTACACCCAAACATCTCGGATTAACAGTGTACCTACACCATACATTTGGCAGTAAAAAAATAATCGAGGATCTTAATGTCCATGGCTACACATTGCCATACACAGAAGTTCGTCACTTCTTGACATCAGCAGCTCTACATACTATTTCCAGTCAGCAAAAGACTCCTTCAGGTATATAAAATTAAAATACTCCACTGGACTCAAATACATGTAAACTAGTTATAATCTAGCTAAAATAAACATAACAATAAACTTAAATATAGTCCGTAAGGATTGAACTGGCACTCATTATCTTTGGACCAATGAACGGCTTTGTTGTCTTCTCTATTTTGAATGGTATGTGTATTTAACGATGTTTAAAATAAACTTTAAGCAATGGTTTGTTGTTCTAGTGGATAGAGCGTTTGCCTATTGCGGATACAACCTAAGTCACAACAGTTCTATTTTCTCACGCTCAAATCGATTTTTGCATTAAATTATTAAACGATACATCTTTGCAATATTTTGAAAGCTTAAACGTTTTGAAATCTTTGTTTGGTTGTTTTATTTTGAGAAGTTCATGCTATTTGAAGCTTCTCTCGAGATTTGAGCTGATGTCCAGGACTATACATATTCATACATCGTATAGCAACAGCAAAAATATATATGCACATCGCTTTTATACGATATTTTTTTAGCATGGATATCGAAATAAATGGTGCTCGACATGGTTTCATCACCATTTTGACACGATAAACAAATTAAAAAAACACCAAAAAAAATATGACCACTGAAGGCCCGAACTTGCAACCGCGTGGTCTGTAGTCAGTCACTATAACCACTCCGCCATGCTGAGTTAGATAAACGTGATATATTACGTTATAATTTGACAGCGGTTAATGCTATTTTAGTTTTAATGAATATTGAAGAGTGCCAGTTCAATCCTTACGGACTATAACAGAAATGACAATGACAACAAAAACAACAACAATAATAATAATAATAATAATAATAATAATAATAATAATAATAATAATAATAATAATAATTTATAATGATAATAATAATAATAAAATAATAAAAATAATAATAGAAATAATAAACATTCGATAAAATGTGAGATTGAGCATGTTAATTTTGCAGGTGGTGTAGTTCCCTGTAGTATGCTTATGGAAGATGGTCATTCTCGTCCTAGGAATGATCTGATAATAGCAACCGCTGACAACTGGGATCACAATGAAAACACCCTAAGTGGCAAGCACTCAACACATGCTATGACAAGTATACTTGCACACACCACTCCTAGCATCCCACAACATATTTGTCCAATTGTGTTTGATATGGGTTTATTGACAAAGGCCCTTGAAATTGTCTGGGCCTACCCGAGTGAATTTGAGGGCGTTATACCTATGGAAGGTGGCATGCATTTCATGATGAGTATTTTTGGTGGGATAGGGCACATTTATGGTGATGCGGGGTTTAAACAGTTGATGGTAGAGTCTGATGTTTTTGCAAAGTTGACGGCGGATCATATATTGTCTGGCAAAGACTTTGACCGAGCTTTGCGGGCTATTCTCATGATTGATGAGGAGTTGAACAACAGATTTCTCTTTCAGCTAAGAGCATGGGCTGAACAAAACAAGAAAGAGTTTCCTCACAATCTTTTTCAGAGGATTGCCTCTATGAAACAAAGTTCCGACTCTGATACCAATGAATTTGATAGCATTTCAGGATTGATCGATTCTGAGATGATTCCTCTTATTGAGTTATTCAGATCTGAGGGAAGATCAATGTCACCATTGTTCAAATTTTGGGATGACTATCTCACTAAGGTATCTTTGCCTATCAAAGTGTATCTATCTTCCTCGAGACATGGTATTTGGAGTGCTCACCAGGATGCCAAACGGATGCTTTTGCCTTTTTTGTTTGCCTCAAATAGATTTATCTATGCCAGGTTCATGACATACATGGTATTGAAGATGAATCGAATTCCTGAACACCTGACAGAGAATTTCGATCAAGGTCAGTTTGTTGCTAAACTCACAAAAGGCACGTTCAATGCCGTCTGGATAGATTATGTGCTTGAAGTCACAGAAAATAAGGCACTCAAATCCTCCGGTGGTATTATAGGGTTAATACACAATGACAGTGCATTAACACGGTGGTTTTTATCGAGACCGTTAACCGCAAAGTATGCCATAGCATTTGCAAACCGCAGACAGACCACATCAACAAAACATCACACAGACACTCCATTCCATACAAATGCATACAATAGTGCAGTTAGTCAGATGTTGTCCCTTTTTGAGAATGGAATCATTTATAGATCCGTTTTCTCTTTCGTCTCCCCCTGAAAAGCTAGTAAACATTGCTACAGGAGTAGCAGCCCTGCTTGAGGTGGAGGAGAGCCTTTTAAATTGTCATGATACAGGCAAACGATTGCTGCAAACCTTTGTTAGTGAGAGGTTCATAGTTGAAGAAGACCAGTCAACAAAAAAGTCATTCTTTGATCCAATGGCACGGGTTAAAATACAAACCATGGCTCTGTCTATGTCTGTTGTTCGAACAGCCACAAAATCTGTTCAGATGAATGGTGAGGAGATGTATCTTCGGCTTTTAGCCATTAATACATTCAAAAAGGTGCCTTTGCAACGGGTTTTATCATTTGAAAATGCCCCAATCCCTCTTAGTTTGTTCACTGATGAAGGTTCCATAACAATGACAAAGAAATCCGACTTCCAAGACAAAATTGAAGATCTTGTTAAAGATGAGGTTATTTACAGTATCCCAGCTGCTTCTGATTGTATAGTCTTTGATGGGATGGCTATTGTCCAAATGCTTCAACCTTCCTCAAATAGACAAATCACTTACTCGGAAATGGCTTCAGAGTTTTGGAGATGTGTATTAGCCAGCAGTTATGGTATCAAACACATCCATGTGGTTTTCGATAGGTATATGACTAACAGTTTGAAGGCCCAAACGCGCCAAAAACGGGGTGAAACTCTTTCCCATGCGCCAGTTACAATTCAACCAAATATGCCGATCAGGGACTGGAAAAGAATACTGACCAGCACTAAGAGTAAAAGTGAGTTGACTAAACTTTATACAGAACACCTTGCATTGCATGCCCATGATATTCTTGTCAATGGTGAGACATTGTTTGTTGCTGGTGGTATGGGTACAAAGGCTTTAAAAGTCACTGGTCTGTCAGTAGCATTTGTTGGTGGCCTAACATCCGACCAGGAGGAAGCAGATGTTCGACTGATATTTCATGTTGCACATGCATCTGATTTAGGTGCTAATACAATTGTTGTTGCTAGTCCGGACACCGACGTGTTTGTTCTCCTTGTACATCATTTTGATCAGTTGAAAGTTGAAAAGATATTTTTCAAAACGGGTCGTAAAGTGGCGTATTCTGATCGAACAAGGTATATTCCAGTTCATTCCGCAGTTGAATCTCTTCATCTAGAAGTTACACAAATATTGTTACCGGTATTTTGTATCACGGGTTGTGATACATGTTCTTCATTATTTGGTATTGGTAAAAAGAGAGCTTTCCAAGTCATGACCAAATCGGCAGAGCAAGTCAGTGATCTTGCAGACCTTGGGGCTCAGTCCACACTTTTACCTCAGACAAAAACAGCAGCTGTTGTTTTTGTTGGTTTGTTGTATGGTCAAAACAATTGTAAATCACAATGTTTTAAGAACAAATCTTGTTCTTGCAAAAACAAAAGTAAAACCAAGGAAGCTTCCTCCAACCAGTTTCATGCCCCACTTGCTTCGATGTATGTACCAGTTGTTGATCTGGAGAGGTGCATTATCCCCAACACCATTGGCTGATCCAGTGGACTATGGTTATATTGTTGATCCACATTCAGGATTTTTTATTCCTCAGATGATGACACAGGCTGCAGCTGCCCCTGAATTGCTAAGTGATTTGGTTTGTAGTTGTTGTAATTCATGCAAAGATGATTGTGTTTGTTGTTCGAATGAGCAACCTTGTACCGAAGCATGCGATTGTAAGGGGTGCTTGACAAGCACAAGTTCATGTCAGAACTTGTTTACTGAACTTGCTGATGTTGAGTTAGAAGATTGCTAAATTAGCTTTATGATTTTATTAGTTCCCAGAAGTGTTATTAAGATGCACTTGTATATACTCATATGCAAAATGATAAAAATTATTTGTATGTGCCTACTGTTATTTTGTCAAAGATATCAAATATTAGCATCCATCTTGGAAGTCATTATGTTATCCATCATTGATTTAATGAAGTTAATTCATTTTGAAAAATGATATAATTGTTTAAATGTCACTATTTTGTTATTTGTTCATTAATAAACTTTCATCTATTTATACACTTTTTAATACTATTATAAATATAATCATGAAAAATTGTCCATGTTGCCGGGAATCCAACCTAAAGGTCAGCCATCTTGGATAATTTTAGCTCGCCACTGTTTATGCAAATTTATGCTTTTACCCTGATAATCATGCTTTGATACAACATAATTGCAGGTATCAGTTGCATGCAACCTAGCAGTTTTTTCCTCACAATGAAACTTTAAGAAAATTCTCAATTTTTGGTCCGGTTTACAGAACGGCTTCAATTTACCCCACCCACCTGAAACAGCTGGTTGGATAAAAATTGGTTAAAACTCATATAAAACATATTTATTTATGTATAAGTAATTAAAGTTATCTTATAATACAAGAAAAAGTTACTGGATGCAATTATTCAAAAGATATATGTTAGAATTCCACACTCCCTTGCAAAATTTGGGCATTTTTTATATATATATTTTTGTATAAAAGTTATATTTCCCCTTTTTCCCCCTATTTCATCACTAAAAAGCATAAAATATGAACATTCTTACAGTTTAGGTGAAAAATAATGTTGAAACGAGATGAAAAGGTCGATTAACAAGGCAATAAAGAGCAAATTTGATTTTCAGATTTTGGCGGCCATCTTTGTCGGCCATCTTGGATTTTCTCGGCTCGCCGCCATTTATGCCAATTTATGCCGGCAGTCTGATAAACTTCAGGCCTTTCCGGTCATTTTGGTATATAACATGAAATGTAGCAAAGGGGGGTCCGGGTTACCCCTTTTAATAGTGGCCTTTTGAGCTAAAAGTCACCCTACCAAGATATCTCCCTAATTATTTTATTGAAACGCATCATAGGTTCATTATTCCAATTTCAACATAATATTCTTATGTAAATACATTAAGATAACTTTGTTCAATAATGTTGATCTTTGGAGTTTAAAGAAAAAATGTGATAGCTTTATTACGTTTCATGTAATGATAATAACGAACAAAAATGCTTATTAAAGTATTAAGTTCCGAATTCAAATAAAATAAACAGATAAACATAGCTATGAAGCCTTTAAGGTTGTATCTTCTCACTCCTTGTTTAGACTTTTCTTATGGTTGGATCGCTTTGACAGAAAACGAAGGAGTACTCATTTGGGTAACATTCTTCGTTTTAAACGTTGAATTAACAGTAATACTCATCTATTTTGAAACAATTAAAACGATTGTCTAACAAATCGCAAATTTTGATATACCGTTTACCATTTGTATCATTGGAGGTGCAACTTCTGTAACATATAACGCTGGTGCAAGTCACTTCGATTCAAACTGACTGTAAACGTTTACGCGCTGGTTTTTCATTTGGATATAGGATCGGCTCGATAGGTTGCAATAAACTGAACGACCGACTACCACTGTTACTGCTACAGATGTTGCTGTTGCGTTGTTATATTTAAAAAATATGCTGTAAAAACCATAATAACAAGTATCCGTTTAACATCCTCCGGTCGTCTTTGCACTGAGTAGTAACAAGTGCACTCCATTTATGACATGAGCTCGATACCAGACAAAACGCTATAGGAGAAGTAACCTTGACTTAAGATATTTACCCCAGTTTCCGCGGTTTCAATCAATTAATTGCGCTTTTCTAAAAATTGAAACCGAAACTTCTATATCAACAGTTCTATGAATTAGTTGGAGCCACTCTATGTCAGTTCACTTTTGTTTTGCATTTACATGTTTTTGAAAGCTTTAATTTCTTCATGATTAACGAAAAAAATAGTACTATAAAATCCCAAAATTCTAAGAAATCTACAGAAACTAGGTAAATTTCTTGCAGCAATTTTTCAATTAGCTTCAGGTGGATGCATTTCATCAAACTAGGCTTTAAAGGGACTCGCTCATGTTGTTGGACCAAAAATTAGTTTTCCGGGTTATGCATCTGAAAACACGTTTTTTTATCATTTCTGTACTGTAAGGTATCGAAATTACATCAAAAATACAATTATAGAATAAAAAAAGTATTTTGGTTTTAGTGGGATGCAAACCCACGCCGGTAAAGACAAGAAAAAAAAAGAAAACTGACGCTAGGCCACCAGAACTAAAAATGAAACATTTTTGATATTTTGACCAAATTATAATACAATGATAACACCACGTGATAATGTCAACCAACCAATCACGCAACAATGAAATCGCTGAAACCCGTAAGTAACGGTATTGAAAATTGTTGTCTTCAAAGCAAATCTCAACATTCGATGAAGGATTCCAGCTTTTGGTATTTTAGTTTTAACGCTCCTTATGATTTTCTATACTTTTTTTCGTAATTTAAAAAAGTGCATTTTACAAACCATGAGCGAGTCCCTTTTGGACATCTAAACACCTTTAAAAGCAATATAAAATAGTTTAAAATGTGAGCCCAAAGCCTGTTTAAGGTATCCGACCAAAAATATTTAAATTTGAGCTGCCGTTTACCCTATTTTATTTATTTTTCATTTCCAACCATTGTTTTTCACCGAAAATGATATAACATACTGAAGTATTCCTATGTACGCATCTGTTAGTGCTGTCAACAGGTGCATCAGAAATGCTTTTACTAAAAACCAATACCTTAATGCGGTATTATGAAACCTCATATCAGTTAAACAATTCAATATGTAAGTTTTGTGCTTTTCGGTTGAAAAAAATGTTAGGCTTATGTGATAAAACAGATCTATACCATATGTAACCGATATAGGGCAGTTTCCAATCCATGTTTAAAAGGTCAGTGATGATGTTAACAATACTCCATATGAGGACAAGCTTTGGTTACCTTGGAAACGTGATAGCTGATATTTATCCTCTCAAATCATTTTTGTGAACTGGCACGTTTTCTCAACGAAGTTCATAGCGGTGATGTTCTCAATCGAAATAGTTTCCATTCATATATCGTATCGTGTTCATTGTCATTTCCTCCTTGTTCAAATATTAATATCCTGTTTTCAATGCATTATAGTGCGTTTTAGTTTGATGTCATTAGCAAATAATATGCGCAGTAACCGTATGTCAATTTTAAGAACAATTACGAATTTTCTGAAAATATGAATAGAGAGAAACCGCCATAAATACAGTAGAGATTAATAGTCGCAGTGGAGTGGGAGCGGCGAGTTTATTCTCAGGACATGCTTTTATTCTGGATGAATACGTAGTATTGGTGTTTCACTGGAATGAAAAAGTAATTGTTTATTTTATTTATCTGAAAAAGGTAAATATTACTAGTGTCGCTACAGAGCTTGTTTCTGTAGCTTTTTACATAAATATTGCTTTTGTCTACCACCTCCATATATATATATATGTGTGTATATATAGTGTCACTTAATAAACAGAATACGTTTATTTCTTAATATCTATTCATACATATACTTGAAGTGGCAAAACCCCTAGAGATCACTTGTTATATATAGACTTAGATAGGGTTAAATATACACTAGCGGTCAATGATGTTCCTGATTTTTCGGATAATGATTTCCCATAAATGTGCATCTGTAATAGTTATAATATGTTATTTTTGTGTCATGTCTATTCACTGAAATCCACCCATAGCGAGTTTTCTATCTTCATTGATGTTTTTAAATATGAATAATTCTCCAAACTAAATCACATATGTTCGTACATATTGATTCTAATCTGCGTGTGATAAGTCTAATTTAAATATCAAGTTTATATCACGAATAAAATGATACTCATAATAACTATACTACACCATGTCTTCCGGGGCACTTGCCATGATTAGTTTATTCATGCCATGAGCTAGATCGAAAAGAAGCTATACGAGTACTTACCTTGAATTATGTATGGACCTTTAAGTTTTTCTAATAAATAGAAAACGAATCATCTATATAAATAGTATCATTTTGTAATTGCATTCTAGGGTCACATGCATTTGCAAAGCAAATTTTCTTAACAAAGTTAAAAGCGGCTAATAATCAATCGAAACATGTTATATTATGATAACATGGCCATTGTTTCCTTAATGAGGTAATACGGGTTCCCAAAAGTGTAAACGTTATATTTCGTTATAAACAAATTATAAGCGCAGTAAACTTAGATGTCATTTTGAGGACAAATACGAATTTCTAAAGATCTAGAGAGAAAGCGGCATATATAGAGCAGTCGAATCTGCAGTTAAGTTGGAGCGGAGATATTAGCTGTCTTTATAGTCTTTTTTTCTAAATGTGCAATGTAAGGTATTTCACTGGAATGCATAATGCATTGTTTATTCATCTGTAAATGGTAAATATATTGTGCCCTTTTCTTCATTTACGATATATGCATTGTGCTAGCGTTTAAGAATAACTTAATGTGTATGTATATAAACCCCCAGAATAGTTTTTATTTTATTATTTCAAAGAAATATGTTAAATATATATATATATATATATATATATATATATATATATATATATATATATATATATATATATATATATATATATATATATATATATTAATCAATTACTCAATAAGGACTAAAAATCAAGCAAAAACATGTTCTTTCAAAGAACATCAGACTCCTTTAAATCGAAATTAGCGAATCTTTGACTATGGGTCTGTTGTTTTTTTTTGCTTTTAAAGTAAACATGGATATTTGTAATCAATTTCCGATCGCGGCGAAATTTAACATTGGCAGATTTTTCGTCTTTTAAATCTAGCTAAGATAGTGTAAGTTACCAACACTAAACACCATATGTAGGAAGAAAGTTTAACTTGTGTACCAGGCATTATAACAGTTACGTTTCTAAATAAAAAAAACATTAATTGAACCACTATGTTAACGATGGAGTCATCCAATCTGACGTATGAGCATAAACATTGCTTTGAAAATGTAAAAACAAACATGATAGATTAAGAACATCCAGCATGTTCAGCAAGTTGTTGTTTGTTTTTTCTAATCACCATTGACCATTGAGCTTTGAAACCTATATTGATGGGAAGTAGGCAATGGTCTGCGTTGGTATAGCCATGCTTTGATTCACTCTCATGTGTTGAAAATACTGAGAAGTCACATCCGAATGGGTTATTTAGGCATCCTTGCCATAAGCAGTAACGGATGCTTTCATGTCATGAGTCAGATCAAAGGCAAACGCTATGTGAGGAGTAACATTGACTTATAATGATTATTTTACGTAATAAACAAGATCACGGTTGAATTGTTTTAAATTAAACAATTATACTTCCCAGTACTAGGAACTGGTAGGAGTGACTAATCAATAGTGACATGTAGTAATTGCATTCTGCGGACATATGTGTTTGCAATTACTGAGTTCATAGCGGCCTTTTTCTATACTAAATCGGAAAGAAATCAACAAAGCATGTTTTATTACGATTGCATGTCAGTCCTTCATTAATTAGACAATCAGGGATTCCATCTATGTGAACGTTAAATTACTTGTTTGTTCTTTTCGCATCAATGTATTTTTATAATAAATAAAAAAATCAAAGGATATTTTCTAAGTTTCGAACTGTACGATGTGTAACTATGTCCAATAAATACTGTTCTCTTGCGGAAATAGCGTAACCAATAACAAATGAGGTCAACAAGACTTTTTGTAACGAATCAAAAAAAAAAAACGTTCTGTAAGCAATCCCGCTTGGCTCGAATTTCTCGAGGCTCAAAGTATTTTGGCCGGTCCCTCGAGTTTTGACTGTATATCAATGAGGGTAGAAAACTAGCTATGCATGGTTTACAGTGAATGGACTTGACACAAAAATAACATATTACAATTATCTGAGAATTCAGGATCATCATAAACTGCTGGTGAACATTAAGTGGGAATCCTGTTTAATGCAGTGGTTTCGATTTAGTTTTCTATTCAAAAATACTTCTTTGTTCTTGAAGCAATGGCGTATTTTGTTTCATGATGAACTTTTCAGCGTAATATATCTGCAACTGACACTATTTATAAACAACCAGCATATTATATTAAATATAAATAATTTTTGCAGATAATTTGTAGGTTTTTTTTTTCATTTAAGCACTGCCTTTACACAGATTGTATTTTAATGTTTGTGGGTTTTGCTGCAGGCGTTGATGCGGGTTGTTTATAAATAGTGTCAGTTGCAGATATATTCCGCTGAAAAGTTCATTCACATTCCTACCTCTTCTAGGCTTCAGATTAAAGACAATGGCTAGAAACACGCTCACGGGTGTTATTGTCGATGTCTCTGGATCCATGAGATACAACGCTGTGGGCAGTGTAGAAGATGATGGGGAATATATACGATCCGCATTCCAGGTACTATTATTTTACCATTATCACTACTTTATTTCGCGGAGCCGTTCGCCATTATATATCTATAAATACAGCGCATATAACAAGATATGGCCATCAATAAACCTGATCGATTTTTTAAAGATTTGTCTAAATTTTCGTCCGGACAAATCGACTGATTCTGAAATAAAATAATGTTTGGAAATTGTTCTGTAATCTTTCTTTTTTTAAACTTTGATTTTCTGCTCTCTGTGAATGTAGCTTAAATGCTGTTTTACTACATTACTTTAGGTCATGGATGATGTCATAAAACATGACATTTCGAGCGACAATCATATGTTCGCACTTGGCGTTGGTGGGACAAGTCAGAATGGTGTTTTTGATATGTTACGCTCAGTCCAACGCACAAACGAAATACAGGAAGACCATTCACCAGCAACGAGTTACCAGATCGAGCAGATTTATTTTATTCTGGAGCGAAGTGGAGCAAGGTATCTGAGGCGTTGGGCGGATCCTAAAAGGGCTGAGCCTTTTCTTACACATAAGAAGGCTGACCACATTTTTTGTCAGTTGAAAGACAATCGTAATTTGGCAAAAAGATTTGTTGATGAATGTTTACCTTCCACATGTAGAGATTGGGACAATGAAGCCATTGGAAATGTACCTTTAGTTGGGGGGCTTTTCAACAGCATCATGAAAGGTAGCCAAACAGTTACTACATTAGCAACCACAAAAGTTGGAATAACGGCTACAGACAACGATATTCAAGAAGCTGTTCGAAAGGGATTAAATCTGGTATCCTCGGATATGTTTATAGATGTTGATATCAATTCCATCTTCGAAGTTCAGGCAGCTGCGTCCATTATACGAGCAACAACAGGGGGAAAAGAACTTACTCCGGAGAGAAGAAAACAATTGCTCGATAATGTCAAACCATTCATTTATGGAGGTACTCCGATGTTCAGCGCCTTAAATTCAGCGTTAGCCTTATTTAGGTACAAGGTCGCTTCAAAAAAGATTTTGGTTGTTTTGTCAGATGGTGAACCAACTGACAGTGGAAATCTCTACACCGTTTCTAAAGACCTTCATAAACTCAAAGTGGATGTTGTATGCTGTTTTATTCACAGGGAATCGGGCATCAGCCCAAAGCGATTATTTTGTAAAACTGAAGTCAGCTGGGAAGATGGAGCAAAATTCCTATTCGAGATTAGTTCACATGTCCCAAGTAACATCATGCCTCGTGCAATTCTTTTAAAAAATGGATGGGACCTTGAAATAGAGAATAACGAGACCAAGCTGTTTATACATGTAAACCATCCAGACCACATCGAAAATTTCTGCAGAGTAGCTAAAAGTACTATCTGCTGCCAGGAGTACTTGTCAGATGTTCTTGTTACCGTTGCAGTCGACATCTATATCAGCCAGAGTAACTTCACTGCAAAGAAACAGGATGGCGGTACTTGCTACGCAAACGCGTCTGCTGCTGCTATTCATATGGCAATGAAAAGAATCCATGCCAGAGAAGGTGGGTACCCGGATTTCACCACGTTACGACAAGAAATTATAGATAAGCATAGGCCTGGGGATAAAGGTGCAGATACCTTCGAGGTGATGAGGCTTATATGCAAAAAATATCGGCTCAGATGTGGGGAAAAAAGTCCACAGGGTGCACTCGAAGCAGTTGTTGCCAAAAGAATTGTTGTAGCTAGGTTCTACTTGACAGAAAGAGAATGGGACACATTTGACGATTTCTTCAGCCACCATCCAACCGGCATTCTGACAAGAAAACATATTTGTGTAGGCACGCGGTCACCGTCCAAAGATACTAGCGGTCATGCTGTTGTCTTGACCAGCTATAACAGCAGTTGCCTAAGCCTGATGAACTCATGGGGAGATACATGGGCAGATAAGGGCTTCTTCAGAGTCGAAAGTGCCGACGTGCTAGGTCTTGAATTCATGGACGTGTATTGGACTGAGGCAGATCTGACCGCAAACGAAAAGGCTAGTTATCGTGCTCACGGTCCTGAAGTTGCTACGAAACTCATGTCCATGCTGAAGGGTCTTCAGGTTCAAAAATACACCTGTCCACGCTGTGATCAGAGTTCTCTGGTGTGTGAATACACGGGTACCCTTTCCAATGCAAAGTGCCCTAGATGTCATCGTGAGTTCCGCTGCAGTGAAGCCGGGAACATTCTTGCTATGAACATGTACCTGACATCGCTAAGCAGAACAGATTGAAATTAAGACGGATGATTCTTTTGAAACAAGCACAATGATGCATCCACTATTTTAGTTTGTTCAGATCTTAAACTGTGTTTTACTACTATCGAGATGTCGAGATGTTTGTGTGAACTACCCAAACGAAAATTACACTGCTTGTTTTATAAACTGAGGAACCCAAGAATGCGTAGAATAGATAAAACAAAGTGTGTGTGTGTGTGTGTGTGTGTGTGTGTGTGTGTGTGTGTGTGTGTGTGAAAATCATTTCTTACAAAAATGTTGTACTACATTATCATACGTTTGATCGCTTATTGTCTATGCATGCCCGTGTATTCCGCGTTATATATATATATTATATATCCTGGTGTGATATGTGTATGTCCGTTTGAAGAACACGATTTATTTCAAATACGACACCAATTGTTGATTTATAGTAGTTATCATTATTGATTTGACTTGTATTTACTTGTACTTTGATTTGTGTTTTAGAATAATTTTTCTAAATAAAATAAGCCTCTTCAAGATAGCTCAATGCTACGCATTCCATATGTGTATTTTTAAGTACATAAGCATTATTCTAAGTGTTTCATAGCTAAGTACTTGAGATAAGGACGGTACAATCGCTGTTGCATGTTTATGCATTGCAATGTTTTTTGTTTTATTTTTCTTGAAAGAAATTAATATGATTATTTAGCAATTTCACGATGTATGCATTTTCAAAAATATGGTTACTTTGCCTAATTAATGTTGTTGTTTTGTACTTAAATAATCACTGTAATATCATTAAAGTTTAATTTTAATTTGTGTTATGAAAGATGGCGTTTGCTTTTTCTTTAACTAGTATATATGTTATATTTTGTATTCATTCGTACGCACAAGAGGATTGCATTAAAAGATATCTTCTTTTTCTGCAGTTACTTATGAATAGCATAAATATTGTAAATGTTTCTATGGTACAATTCAATAGATAAATACTGCTGTATATTGAACGACTCGTACATAACACGTCCGGTCGTGTCAACATATTATTTATAACATTCCTTTCCTTTCGATTTCTTTTTTGTGTTAAAAAGCTCAGTCATACGCAAATTAAATTCTGAAAACAAATTGTGCCAAAAAAATCTCATTGATATGTAAATCATCAGAAAACCACAAATTTATAAAACACATTTTTCTGAACAACACATTTCGTGATCTTCCTTTTTCATACACAAATAATTGGATTAATTGTAGCCATTTTCACGTATAACTTTGCATGTCTTTACGACGAATCATACTGTTGTTGTTGTTGTTGTTATTGTTGTTGTTGTTGTTCTTTTCAAATTATGTTTCAAAGTAATCTAGTAAACATTGAAGTGCCCAGTATGTAATAAAGTATGTAGCTTTGGCAATATTATAAACAGTTTGATGGTAAAAAGGTGAATATATGGAGGGGTACTACAGAATTTCAAGAGCAATACTTCTAATCCTAATTTTATAACAAAAAAATATCACATCTTAAATCAGTTTTAAACGTTGTAGATGTACATTTGCATAATTAACATATACATTTGTAGTGTATTTCTGTGTAATTTCGTTTTCATGCTTTCTTCTGTATCGAAATGCTTAATATAATATAAACACTGGATGCGTCTGTCTTATTAATGATACAATTAGATGATCGTTTTTTTTCGAAATCTGGAAATTGTGTTCTTTGTATAAAATAGTATTCTAAAGTTTAGATTTAAAAGCTAAAAATAACTGATGCAGTTTTCTAGGAAAATGTTTATTGAAATTTGTAAGTAACTGTTAATTGAATTTTCAAGAAAGTATCGATCAGAATACATTTTGCCTGAGTTTAGTCAATAAATGGCCACTCCTGCGCACAATTTTATTCTTGTATACCTTCCCATTGATACGAAAGTACGATGGGGTCATCCACATTATTGTACATCAGATACCTTAAGATGTTTCGAGCAAATTTGACATATAACAGAACATAGGGACGGGGGCCGTTTCAATAAAGACGTTTTGTGGTAATTTCAATTAATATCTTAAATCTGCATAAACTTCGCAATGGGCAATACATAAAAAAATCCTCATTTTCGTGTTTATTTTCAATGCTGGCTTAAGTTCCATAAATAAAGATATGCAGTTCAAAATGAGTCTATGCAACTAAGTTAATTTCAATATACTGTGAAATCATTAATGTTCGTGGGCATGAAATTACGACTAAAAACGATCTTTATGGAAACTCCCACCCTCGGGTGTTTATTAGGCATCCCACTGGTCGGATATTCTCACCTATTTCCAGTGGAATAATGATTTTTAATCATACAGAATTAACATAATTTCGACATGATTTCTAATTCAAAGATTTAAGCGACACATTTGCCCCAAAACAGATCCAAATACTTGTTTCAACAATGCCAAATAGTGCATTGAGTTAAATTATCAAAGCTTGAGTTATGGGCCTTCATGTACCTGTACATGTACCTTGTGTCACTGGCAGCATGTGTACCAAGTTTCAGGCAACTATTTTGATCTGTTTTTTAGGTATGGCCAAGGTTAGAAGTGTTTGCACAACGACGAATTCGAAAAACATACGTGTCTTAACAAAAAAAGGCTAGTGGGTACATCAGGCTTGGTCATGCTGCCATTTACAAATACGATTTATTGTTATAAGTGTTTTTTATTTTGTTTATTCACATGCTTACTGTCATTCAAGTAGGTGAAAAGTTAAATTAATACAACTACAATTAATAAAAGTTAATACAAATAAAAGAAATCTTGAATGTTTCTTAATCAATGGCCAATAGTTATGTTTTTGGCACAGAAACGCGGTTGCCGACACCAAGGCTATGACAATACTACGGGTATTTTTTCCAAAGCACAAACAACTTTAACATTCATAACCCGTGCATTAATTTAATACAGTGATCTCAGGTTGACATAGTCTTCCATGAAGGCGTCGGCACCATCCGACCCAAGATGTGAGTGAGTGAGATTCTCATTTTCTACACTTGCAGCGAAATAACTGGACTTTTTTATTTCCTAATGTCGAATAGGTGTACAATCCGAAAGAAGGATTGTAAAGTACAAATCAATATTTAACCCTTGGTGGTCACACTTAACCCGTGGTTTTAAGACAAAATAAAAAAGTCTGCTGTCTTAATCCCATTATTCGAGCAGTGACACGTGTTCTAGACATCAATATTTATGCAAAAAGCTACAGAAACAATCTCAGTAGCAAAAAGTTTAAACATAAACCCATAAAACCGCCATGATAATGAAACTGCTTTGCGCTATCATTGAGGATATAATATAAACAAGAACGCCACAGATTGAGCGCCTATTAAAGATTTATTGGCCATGATATATATAAGCGCATTGTATGGCAACACGTTTTCCATGTTTCATTATTTTGAATACATTGCATATGATTTTGAGTTATTGCCAATTTGTTTTGCATACAAGACATTTCAAAAAGAGGGTTTAACTCGACAATTATTAGTCATATAAAATATATACTCTTATTAGTTTGGGTTTTTTTAGTTATGGTCTAGGTTTTAGTTTTTGTACGACGCCAACGGTTCACCAATGCTATACAATACCGCGACTTCTGTTTTCGAAAAACCGAGAAGATAAAAACATAAATCAATAACCCCATATTTCCGATCATACTGCATTGACGACTTGCAATAAAATATGTGAACCTTTGAAGGATTGTGACCGCTAACATGTGTACTAGTTTTTTTACGGAATATCGTTAAACAATTGTTTAATTATAGCCAAGATTAAAGACGAAGGACGCCAGGATGATAAAATTGGTGTAACTTTCTTCTTTGTAAAACAGTCGAGGTAATATATGGTCAATGTACATATGAATTTTAACAACATAAAATTCGAGTCTTGCATAAGCATACAACTAGTTCTTATCTAAACTAGACTAAGAAATAACTTATATATTCAGTGGCGGTTCTACCGGGGGGACACAGAGGGCCCGTGCCCCCGTCCTCAAGCGGACCGGCAAGTTATGTTTTTTGGGGTACATTTTTATTGATTTAACTGTACATATAAGTTGTTTTGTCACAATTTAAATTTTATACAAGCATTGTAGCAAATAAGCAGTTGAACCTGTCGAGTATGATATAGTATACGACACGAAAAAGACTCTTGAAAATGACATCGGGACCCGAATATTCGATAATGAAAAATCGGCGCCGCATTTTACACAGACATCTGATCAATATTTATGCAAAAAGCTACAGAAACATGCTCAGTAGCAAAAAGTTTAAACATAAACCCGGTTTAGTGGCAATGGACAAACGCCAAAGACATAGAACACAAATTCACAAACAAGAAACATAGAACAGCACAAAACTCTACAACTCTATATATAAAATAATTGGTATGTTTATCAAGAATTGTTAGGTACCGCCTTGGAACGGTCAGTAAAATGTAAATTTACTGGGGTTTAAACCAGTTTATGTGCACAAACCTCACTCTTATCCCAACAATTCTTAATAAAGATAAAACGCAAAAGGTAAATCTTATCAAAGTATTCATTAACTTGAGGAAACTTATCAATAAAACAAATAATAATAAAAAACGAAAAAGTACTTCTATGATAAGAGATCCCAACTCTATCTGCAGACGGAGGGAAACAATTCAGAGCACCTAATGCAAATACTTTTCAAAGATACGATGCAGTCATTAAATTAGACAAATATGGCTGTAGTTATACTCGTAATGCACAAGTTAATTGTTACCACGGCCTTCCCAGGTCCGGAGAATAGCGGGGACTTTGACTTTCGGTACAGCCAAGCCCGTGAATCATCCTCACCCTGCGGGGACGAACTGCTGGTAAAATTGGCAAATGTCCCCGCACCCCAGGGACCCTAGATAAGGCCCATTCCCCGCTATTTTTGGCGCAAAGGCAAACCCATCGCAATAGGCCGGCACTGTAGGGCCACCTGGAAGGTGAAAACACGGCACATTTCCCCGGCCAACTCCGGTATACCTCGGACATGTTAACTGTTTCTTTCATGCTTGTTTTCGGAGTCTTTCTTTGCATTTTAATTAAATTTTATATCCTCTTTTGTAAATGGATGTTTGCTATGTTACCACCCTTGGGGTGCCCCTCACGCAAAGTTTTGATCGTTTATGATGTAGCTTTCATTCGAGGAGAAGCAGTTATCCAAGAGTTTCTTAAAGGTTATTTTGTACTAACGTTTCAGTGCAAATATATTATACAACATTCATCAATATATTTTTTATGAATTATTCAGGTTCCAAATAATAACAGTTAATGCATGGCTGTTCTTTTCAGTTTGAAGAGGCCATAAATACAGGGACGAATTACATTAGTTGCCATTAACTCAATGAATATTTGATAGGTCGAACGTTAAAGCGAAACAAATGCAGAGTACCATTGGAACTAAACCACCTTTTTCAAGTGTAAATGTTTGTTGCATGATACATGGGTATTCAATCACCCCTTCAATGTCAGAGATCAGTCTGAATCGTTTAAGGACGGGATGTTTGCAAGATGGGGAGTGAAGACCACGCTTACTGTTTCATTTGTTGACATACTTTGAGGTAGGGGAGATATCGGTAAATAATTGTGTGTAAATTCCGGGAACTTTGTATTACACATTCATTCACTTTAAGAAGGGATTAGCTAGATGATATTAAATCGAATTTATGTAAGAGCTCTTGATTTGCCTGTTATGTTTTGTACGTAAAAATTGTCGATAGCAAATGTTCTAAAATTCAGCTTCAAGAAAAGGTTAAAAACAGGACATTCGCGTTTCTAATAAACGGATAATTATGTTTGTTTCCTAAAATATCTTTATTTAAAAAAGGGTAACCTTTTAATATCAAAATCATCATTGTTGGCAAAGTTTCCTGATTCAAAAGTGAGGTATTAAGTTTTGATCAAGGGGAAGCTACTTAAATTTATTTTAAAAGTAGTTCGTTCAGTATTTTTATTCACTTCTTATTTCGCAGTGAAAACATTTTTGTGTGTAAAGGGTTCATCAGAAGTGATCCGCCTGTGTTTTCTGCTGATAGTAGACAACGTGTAAATTAGAAATTGAGCATGCCAATTGTTTAGACTCGTGTTTCCCTACTTTGTCAGTCAATCGAGGGCGCTATATTTTAATAATGTTTCTTATTTATGAAGAATCGTTATTTATTGCTGAAGACACTCTTTATGATTAAGGAAATTGCAAGAATTGCGCATGAGCATTTAGCTGCGCCTGCTGTTTGCATATGCAAGGTGCAATTGCATTGACAACGCTGATTTAAACGACATCACAATATCTTGCAGTGATTGGCAGGTCTTTATGACAGGCGCATGGCTTAATTCTCAAGTCGGTTAGAATTTATTAAGTTGTTTTTTTCGTCACTTATTCATGAAGAATATTCTTTATAAACTCCTTTACTAAACGTGAGCTCGGTCTAATCAAATAGGCTATCACATGTGGCTTTAAAGTCAGTTCCTTTTTAAGGTCAGAATTTAATGGTTATACGTGGACAAATTAATAATGGATAACTCAATGAAGTATTTACATAACTAATGTATATTGAAGAATTGGTCACATTGTGGTTGATACGCCACATGCACTTCCATCAAAAATGGATAGTGCTCCAATGAAATGCAAAAGTTTGCGACACAATAACTACTTTATGTACAACAAAATGCACTAAATCATTAATGCGGTGCATGAATGCTGTCATTTCAATTGGAATTATCGTGTGAATACTTTGCATGGTAAGTAATAGAAACGATGCACTTTTATATGGCTTGAATGTTCGGGTGCACTCCTGTGCAATATAATAACATTCAAAAACTTATAATATTTTATGGTTGATTTCTGCAATTCTTTTTTCGCGATTTCATGGCAAAAGTAAGACAATGGTTTTACTCTATCCATATTTTCGTGTACTACTCTCAGGTAAGGTAATTGTCTTTTCGTTATGGAAAGGGACGCTGCTCTAAATAATTTATGAGAAAGATCAAAATATATAGTTGTTTTCCCATTACCAATAAGACAGCCCAATTCACGTTCTCTTTGACAAGTTTTGAACTTCACTTTTCATTAAAATATTACTCGCTATTAAAAAACTGAACATATTTGAAATTGACACTTTTACTGGACGAGAATTGAAACATTTCTGACGCAAAACCGACATACATTTGTATTGGATATGACTGCGTTAATTTGCAATTTAGATGGGGGTGGTAGCCTTTAAAATCGTCCATGTAAAGTTTCTTATGTCAAAATCGGAGTATAGCATAAACCAAATACATCAAAATGCACCATTTCAAGCTTAATATTGCCGAAATTGTAATGACATAAGACTCAACCCCTCTGATCGATAAATATAGTTCAGCGCAAGGGAAGGGCCATCACTTCAAAAGTTGCGCGCCTAAACTGTACCACCTCTTACGCCAAAATATCGGTTGGACGATTTTGTGGTTTATAACTTCTGCTTGTTGTTTAAATGTATTAAAGATAGACATCATCATCAGCAATCAAATGAAACATGAACAATAAGTTTGCTTTGAATTACAGCTAATTTTCAAAACAAAACAAAAATAGCACTGATTGCCTGCAAATAAGCCACTTTTACATCTGCAAAACTATCCATGAGGAATTATGGAACAAATATCAACCCATATATGTATATATTTATTTCATCCAATTATGAAGAGCAAAACATATTTACAACTGATATACATATATAATGCATTTACATGATGTTTGTGTATAGTACTTGTTTGACCTATTAAATATTAATATGTGATGTGATTAACATAAAGCAATTTCAACATTATTCATCAACACAAGCAATGTGAACTCTTGCCGTCCATGATCACCATGAGCAACATTTGTCCACTGTTATGGTTGATGCATTCACATTAACGATGGAAACATTTTTCAACCGATTTATTATGTATTATTACAAGTATAACAATATTCATACTTAAATTAAAGATGCACTCTTACTCCGAAATAAGATTAACTTCAAATAAGACAATTGTTTTAATATACCAAAAAGGCTGAATAAATGTATAAAACAGTGGTTCTTATGAACGATACCATGTTTAATTTGAAAGAAAGGTGCAGAATAAATGCATCATTTAGTAAGGAGTTAAAGGTTTATCACTCAAATATATGTTTGTTTTACATGTGTATGTATTGATTTTGAATAAGAATGTCACTTTCAAGAACTTTTTTCCCAAATAAATAAAAACTGCTATGATTGCCTGTTAAAAAAGCAAAAAATCTCGCAAAATATGAAAACATCCATTTCTCCTCCCCCTGATACTCTTCACCAATGGACTTTCTTTGGTGATACACAGTCGTAAGGAGGCGGAAGATCTAAATCCACCAAAGAAATTCCAGATACATCGGATCGCGCTCTTTCATATCCTTTCTTACTGACATCCACGACATATGGAGTGTCTGAGTCTGGTCTGACCTGGCTTAAACTAGCCATACTTCCGTGTCGGTCCGTTCTGTGCTTTCGCCTGTAATTGAATATGTAAAAATACCATTTATATGTCCTTTTTGTGTTTGCTTCAAAATAACCATGTAAGGATACACAAAGTTAAAGCATAATCTATAATACAGGATGTTCTGAGGTAATAATGCATGCTAGGAAAAACAATTGATGTATGCACAAAACAAAATAATTTCGATATAATTGAGAGGACGCTTGTTGGGTTGTCTATGCATCGCTCGTTTCGTTTAAGTTACAAAAATCCCTGTATGATTATACTTTATGAATTAAATTATCAAGCAAATCGTATAAAACTTAATAAAATAACACACCTTAAACTAGTTTGTCAAAACGAGTATAATTTGCTAGTGGAGTATGGAAACTGTGCTTGCAAAAAACTGTTCTTAAATAACCGTTTATATCGTTATACCTAAAGAATTAAATATGTAAGGAAGTACCTGTGTAACAGTTACATTAATGTATCAAAAAATGAGGCAAACAACATGTAATCGTCGAACGACTTGACATTATGTTTGACACATAGCACAGAGAAAGAGAGAGGGGGGAGTGGACGGGGGAAAGAGTTTGCAATTACCTCGCATTCTTTTTGTAAACAATGCAGCTAACAGCAGCAACTGCAAAGACCAGGGCGGCGCAGCTCAAAGCAATTGCTACTATCACGCCTCCTATGATGGAAATTGAAACACAGGGTGGTTATCTCCAAAATCAATATCAAATAAATATTCCGTTATAGAATGTGCGATTGGGTTAATGCCATCATTTGAATATATTACTACTTTAATTTGACAAAAGTCTATTGATACATGTAAATAAATTACATCGATTTATTTCGCCAAAGCAGCTCGACTTTAACTATATGTTACTTTTGTATACAACTCGTGAAACTCTAAGTTAACACCACACAAAGAAATAAATCAAGCCATTACAAAATCAAAAACAGATTTACGATTGATAAAACCAGGGTGGCTTGGAATATTGGTTTGGTCCTCTCCCTCCTCCTCGTCTTTGCCTTCCTCATCATCCGTTGACTTGTCCACCGTTACTGTAATAGATACGACACATTTTTCTGAGTACTGTTGTTACGCCAAAATAAACAGCTTGTGTTAACATATATATAAATATACGTTTACATATCTTGATCAAAAGACAGTAATAATAACCATTCTATTACATAATTACTGGTTTAGAAATCACTGAAAAGACACATTTCATAATTAATGTCATTTTAATGACGCACTTTTTTTGTTTTCAGACGCTCTCTTAACATTGCACAATGATATATATTACAACAGACGAGTTGAATACGGCCGTATTGCTCTGTAGTGGAATACGGGCTACTTTTTTTGCGATATGATGTGCTTGTTGATTTTTGATGTGTAATAAAACTTGAACCTTATACCAAGTGCATTGTTAATACACAAATCATTCACCTCATGAAACTCTTTGAATGGTTGGGTAAAAAATGAGAGCATTTAAAAATAAATTACCTGAACATTCTGAAGCATCAGTAGATAGGTCTGTCGCTGTTGTGAACCCATCTGGACACGCGGAGCAATTCGTTTGACCTTTCTGTGACTGATACGTCCCAAGGTCACAGCTGCGACACACTGACTGGGATTCGTAAGTGCCTTCGGGACATTGGACTGTGTGTGGTTTGAGAAGGTGACGGTCGGATAAATATGCATATGCAAGCACACATGACAATAATTGTACATTTTCAATTTCTAAATAGGACTATTTGGATAATAGTTAACGGAAACAACAAATTGACCAAGCACATGCATACACGAAGTAATGACATCCCTTTAGCGCTGCCATTTGAAAGTTTGAAACAGTGTTTTAAAACGAATATTGGACGACGCTAGGACAATGGTAATTTGTCATTCAGATGATGATATTACAAATGTACTTCTTGATTCTATATAATTGTTTTTTTATTAATGCGAAAATCTCACAATATCGCAAAAATATAAGTCAAATCTCAATCTCAGACTCAACGCATTATACCACATAACACTATTGGAAATTTGATATTTTATGACACCTTTTGAAAGTGCATTCTCTCATCAAGTATTTTGATTAAAAACTTTAGTCAAGATTCCAATATAAAATTAATTAACAGCATAAAATGGAATTGAGTCACGGATTCTCGGCTGGAGTGAGTTTGCTGTTGGACAAATTAAAACCGATGCAGTAATAAAAGCTAGTAAAACAACTAACCACACATGCCGTCTGTTCCTGCATACCCAGTTGAGCAAGTTACTGACAAGTAGGAAAGAACAGAACTATCATCCAGGGTATAAACCGTTCCATCTATATCGACAACAAAGATGTTGGTTATGTTGTATTGGAAGAATTCATATAGTTGATGTAGATCAGAGAATGCAGACTGGAGTTCGTCAAGATCGGCGCTTACTGGAAATGATATGTATGAGTCAATATCCAAACATCTGACTGTTTAGCCTTTTGCGTAATATGTTTTTATATTATTTTATAAATTAATATTTCATGAACGTGTTTTACACTTTAAGCGAAAGATAAAGACATTGAATCAATATTTCAATTTTCAGAATTTAAACACCGTTTTTGTTACGCACCAGTTCCATCAGTTAGATACTGTGCAATATTCAGGTCCTCTAATCCTGCAAAATTGATTGAAATCAAAAGCCTTATTGTTGTTCCAGTTGATGCTCTTTTCCGCCTGGTGTTCTGATCCCAGTCGACAGTCATCTGACATTTACTTGTTTGAATACAGTTGACTTGGTTTGCTTCTGTTTTAATGTTTGTTTCGACTGTTTCTTTTCCAGTGGTGGGTAGATCATTGTTGAAATTGGCTTCGAAGGTAAATCCCAAATCCGTTGGTGAAGTATATCCTGAAAGATGTAATTAAACTGTCAATAGCTTGATACACTTGTTGAACGTTTAACGGTTCTTTATTAGATGCCTTGTCTTCATTGATATAAAACTAATCACTTAGAATAAAGAATATAGAATAACCCATCATTTGTTTTGAAACAATACAAGCCGCAGTGGAAAGACGTGGCGTTTTCTCTAGTGTTTAGACGTAAACAATCAACAAGATTGTGTACGGCTTTTAACAATCTGTCATTGAAGGAAATAGGCGTATAGATAAAAAAAATATGACCAAGAATGTTTCTCAAACAGAACATTTTAAAATCGCTTGTCTTAAAAAAAAGAACTGGAAAATATTGACCTTCACAATCAGGAAGTACATCAAATGGTTTCCAAATGTAGCCTGTTGTCCTTCCGCAAGAGTATGATTCATACGGTCTTTGTCCGGATGGCCACGCCTCCCCAACAATACAGGTAAGATTGCAGTGTGTGTCTCCTGTATCTTGATCTGTCTCGCAGTGCTTCCTGGTTCCCCGTCCACGTTTTAGTGACGGGCAATCTGAAACATTAAATTAATCAACGCGTTCATTTATTGCGTGATTTAAAAAGTGAATATGTAAATAAATAATTTTATAAATGATTATTTTTATAATTAATTAAGCAGAACAATAAATACTGTAATACATAAAAAATATGGTAATGTCAAAAGGTTTTTATAGTTCATTAATTGTTGTCTATTGCAATTTTTGTTTGTATTTGTTTCTTCTTTCTTCTTCTTTTTTGTGTGTGTATGAGGGCTTTAAATTTATTCACCTGGGCATTCCTGGTTGTTACACTCAACAGTTTCATTGGATGGTCCGGTACACACTTGCCCCTGCAATCCATCTTCAGGGTACACACACTTACGTGCTCTATGTTTGGTACTACCACCACATGTGGCGCCACAGCTTGACCAGTCACTCCACGGTGACCAAGCTCCATCACCTTTGAAGACACATATGAATTTTATATTTCTTATTAATACGTACACGAATTCGGCTAAACTAAATTAATGCAATTGCTTTTCACAATACTTTGAATGGTTTCATTTTTGGCATGATTGTTTAGAATTCAGTGAATGTTTCAATTATTTAGAGCAGTGAAAACAACAACAATGATTATATGCTTACCTGGCGGTATGACGCAGCTTGTGCCCGAGAATTTGTCAGTACAGTTGCATTGATACGTGCTGTTTGTGCTTACACAAATGCTATGTTCACCGCACTCATTCTGAAGACAAAAGTCCGGCGGAATCTCACACGTGTCTCCTGACCAATCGTCGTTGCAAATACATTCAAATTCACCGATTCCATTAATACATATGTGGTTTCCACATGGTGAAGAGCTGCACTCGTCGACAGCTAAAATAAGCGCCATGAATAAGCTTGACTTTTCACAGACGGTTAAAATCCAGTGTGTTCAGTGTTTAGTTGATTTTCGCTAGTTGTGTGCAAAGTTACGTTAAGTATGTTTATACAAACAACCATGTACTTGCACTAACCGGTATAGTGTACTATTCTTTTTTCGCCAAAATTGAGATTGTTGTAATTTTGAATTCATCTGCATCTTAGTGACAATTTCTAACATTGGAGTAGTTTGAGTAATTAATTTTATTAAAAAACGTTAACAAAAATTAGTTTTTAACATGTAAATGAATAGGTTGAAATGTTGCTGTAAAGTCTTATAATCCAATTACATGACAGTTGGTTTAAAACTGTACGAAAGCCATTAAATATCCCAAGTTATGTTAAATGCTACGTGAATTTTGCCATAAATAATAATAATAATAATAATAATAATAATAATAATAATAATAATAATAATAATAATAAATATAGTTGCATATAGCTTTGAATATGGTGATGATATATGCATGTGCAAGTTTTTAATCAATAATTGAAATTAATATGGCAACCGAGCGAAACTTACGGTCACACGTGGATGGTAATAAAACAATTAGGCCATCTAACAGGTTTCCCACTATTGTGTCCAAAGTAAAGAGTTCATCCCCAAAGGTAACATAGCATGATCTACTCAGTTCCTCTCTTTCATCCTCTGATATGGTTCTGCTTAATAGTTTCATACCCGCAAGTTGCAGTTCTGAATTAAAACAATTACGTTACAAATAAAAGTGGAAACAATAAAAGAGAGTTCTGTCACAGAGTAAAATTACTAAGATAAAGGAAATTATTCACTATTTTCAGAAATGTTCTGTTTTAAATCATTTTTTTAAACAAAAAACATATAAACCTTAATTCTAAACCGTGTAGGTCGGTTTACAATCGGGGGATAAAAGTTACCTTTACATTACAAACCATTTCAAATTGTGATAAAAACATACTGCCGGAAGATTCCAGATATATTTGTGCGTCACTCAACGATGCGGCTGCTAAAACTGTTGTTTTAATAACGTTGACATTGTTCACATATGCTCTGACCTCGTAGGAAGAGAAATCGAATTCAACTATAAAGTGTGTCCAGTTCTGACTTGACAACATTGATGAGATGTCTATTTCACTTGACCTGAAAAGATGATGCCATTGAAATAGAGCTCTGTTGGTTTAATTTGGTCTTGCTTATAGTACAAATTAAAATTCTAATTAAATTACACAGAATTCTGACCTTTTTAAATATTTTGCTGTTGGGCTATGTTTATAATTGCCTTATTCAAATTCATGTGCAAGGGCAACTAGTCGAAAACAGTGCGTACTACAACACACCAAAGGTAGATAATACTTACTGCGCATGTGCGGTCACACTTTGCTGAATATTAACCGTGATAATATCAGTATCCCCGTCCGATATTATAATGGAAGCATCTGGGCTAAATCCGTGCACAAGTTTCGCCCAGAAGGACAATGACAGGACTGACATCTGTGTTTGTGACGACCACTGTGAAACTTGTCTTCTTGGAAATGATGTAAACTGTTCAATGATAAAAAGAAAGAGTTAACACACTTCATAGTTCATGTGCATTAATGTTAGATATATTTATTAGGAATAAAAGTCCAAGAACGAAATAAAAAGATATATTAGCAGTTTTTGTTAAAGCGCATGAACCAGAATACATCATAATGATTTTACAAAGTCCAATGCTAATAGCATGTTTGCATGAAACTATGACGTTCCTTTTCGAAGTTCCATATAAATTACATTATAAAATCCATTTTTCCGGCTTTGAATTAAAGCATTGTATTGGATATATATATACCTGTGTATCAAAGGGCTGACACATTGCCTGGGATGTGCTGTTTCCACTAGGTGTCGTTAGTCCGGGCGGACATTTATGGCAAGTTGTCTGCCCTTTGTACGGCTGAAATGTACCCTGCGGGCATGCTTTACAAGGTACCATCGTTGTTCCAGATACAAAACCAGGATTGCATAGTCCTGAAAACAGAGTTGTGCTTGGCAAATATTAAAGATGTTAGACGTTAGCCTGTTTCTTAATACAGTTGAATAATATTCCAAAACAAACATCGTTAATCCTGATAAAAGAAATGGTTTGCACAGTCCTTATTGAAATGGACATGATTGAGTGGCATATTCATTTAGTGGGCTTCGAAATAACCACATCATGTTGTCAATATTATGTTGTTTTACATGTTTGTAGAAAAACTATGTAAAAAAAGAAACGGTGTGGTTTCAATATGATTAGGACACTATACTTTGTTGTAATTATGTCTTAGGTATTATGATTTAAAAATAATCTGATGGTCCATCCTTTTTTATTCATTTTTATTACGAAGAAGTACTCAATGTTATTATATATGGCATTGTTTTTTGTTGTTTTTAAACTGGTTTAACATATCGAGAAAGCAGTTACCAAAGGGTCAATGATAGTATTTAACTTCAGACATAACGCAATACATATGTACACACTCAAAATGACCACTTATGAACATGTTGACGCCATGTTTGTCAATAATCTGAATGCTTCAGACTTACTATCGTGTGTACACGTGGCTCTTATTGGAAAACTCTATCCGCCCTACATACGTTGTTGTGTGTAGTGAAACCATTTTAAAGAAAAATACATAGAGTTGATTTTGAATGTATCTCTGTAGATGTTTTTGGACAATGTAAGACCTAGTAATGATGCCTTAGCTATTTTCTGTGTTATGTATTGTCAACGTAATGTTTTATATTTATACTGTTTTTAACTTCTTCCGGAAATACCATCCATGTATTCTCAAGGTATTTTCTATAATGCCGTCGTCAAATTACGTGTTATATTATCATAGTTTAAAATTATACTCTTTTATCTAGCAAACAAATCACATCATTAAAGTGATAAAAAATGGTAATCATATTTCGTGTGTTTAACTTTAAATGAGAGTATGAAAAGGTCTTATTCTAACCAAAAGCTTATGGTGAAAGATGACAACCTTTGTAACACAAGAGTGAAAGATATCGTTTTGCCAAACCCTTATCCCAAACAAAGTAACATAAGAACATGATTCACCATGATTAAGCTTTTCGGACTACCTTTCATTTAGGTTTTATTAAATTACTTAAAGGACAAATTGTATGTTCACTTACTTGTACAGTTGGAAATGGACTTTGAACCTGTCTTCATCGTACTATGATCTACAGGACATTGCTCACATTGAGCTCTACCGGGTTCCCCGATGTATTGTCCGATCGGGCATGGTTCACAATATTGTGAGGTTGCATTGTGGAAAGTTCCGGTTGGACAGGGCTCTAAAATAAACAAAATCAATCGTTTTCTTAAAAGCTGTCTTAAAGTGACACTCTTATTCAAAATCAATACATGCTCATGTATAACAAACATATATTTTTTTACTGATAAACCTCTACTACTTACTAAAAATGCATTTATGGAAAATATTAATTACAAAAAAAAGATTGTAACTGTGTTTTTAATAGTAGAAAGCGCAAAAATATTAAATGATTGGTGAATGCTTAAAGATTTAATGTGATCTACTATAGTTTCCTAAGGTAGAAATACCGTGTTTTATCGACATTTCTTTTAAATTAAACACGGTATCCTTCATAAGAACCATTGTTTTCGACATTTATTCATCCTTAAATGAATGTAAAAACAACATTTATAATTGTTGTAAATCTTATTTGGGAGTAAAGTGTATCTTTAAGCAGTATATTAATGTGCCGTTGTATTTGTATGAGTCAATGTGTTATTGCCCGCAATGAACTATGCGTTGCACAATTGCTAAGGTTTATCTCTCTTTCGTTATGATCATATGATATTGGTGACATGGTGTTTGACTTTGTTGTTTTTTTGGTTAAATGTAAATTATATTGAATGGCGCTTGTTAAATGTTTTGTTTCGGTTAAGTTACATCGACCCGTTACACTGCAGTTATTTATTTTCTGGTCGATCTGGACTTAGCCTTGTGTTTAGCGGTTTGCCAGACTTGCACCTATCATGGGTGCTTACAAAAAGATGCCACCAAACAGACACTGTTCCCACACTAAATATAATCATAATAAAAATTAAAGTTAGGTTTACCAACTATAGATATACTGTGGACAATATGAAATCGCATATATATACTTACTACAGATAAAGCCATCAAGAATAGTTCCTTCTGGGCAAATCTTTTTAGCTGAACTAGATGAACTATCCACAACAAACGCGTCGTCAGACAGTGAAAATCCGGATACATTAACGCTACCATTTGCCACATCGGATGCAATTCTTTCTCCGATCGCGATCAGCTTTGGAAATAAATCGGCAAAAGCCTCCTGTGCATTTCTGTTGGAGGTATTAAATATAGCACCTATGTTACAACGTACTAACGCATAACTAGACTGTCGTTTTCTACGCAGATGATAGCTTTTCCTGCGTTTCCGTATCTCCTTGCGTTTCCGTATCTCCTTGCGTTTCCGTGTTGCACCAGCTCCGATCGCGATCAGCTTTGGAAATAGATCGGCAAAAGCCTCCTGTGCATTTCTGTTGGAGGTATTAAATATAGCACCTATGTTACGACGTACTAACGCATAACTAGACTGTCGTTTTCTACGCAGATGATAGCTTTTCCTGCGTTTCCGTATCTCCTTGCGTTTCCGTATCTCCTTGCGTTTCCGTGTTGCACCACAAATAACTTCAAGGTTGTCTACGGTGCAGCTCTCGCCAGGACATATTGAATTGTCAATATCTGCTTGAATGGATCCGAGATAGGCGAGGACTGTGGCTTTGATCATTTCTTTTGTAACATCATCATTGCAGTCACCATCGTAGTACAGTTCTGCAGGTAATGCTATCGTAAAGAAACCAGGTTCTACAACGAAGAAAAATATATACTCGTAGATATCTTATTTTGCGATTTTCGATACCTTTTTTTCTTAACTTTGACATTTATTAACCCCAAAAGAAGATAAATAGACACAGTATTATATATAAATAAAGATCCATGTAACTCGTTTTTACATAGGTTGGCTGTTTTTTAATCCTTAACATTGTTATACCTTTCGAATGGTATTCAACAGTTAAACGTAGCGGTCGGTGGCAGTTTTTTAGCGGTGACCTCAAATATCTTGCCAATAAATATGCATGCGGTTGTTTATTTGGGAGTTTTCTTGTGCGCTCCTAGTTTTATTTAAGTAATAAGTAATTTGCGGAAAGAAAGAAATAATCAAAGATATTTTTAATCATTTGGAAGTTTCTGTAAAATATGTGGAGGTAATAATGATTTTTGCTGTAATATGTTTAATCAAGAGAACTTTCGATACATTTTATCTCCTGTTTTGCATATGCATGATCCGTGGGAGTGGGCATAAACATATGGTCATGGTGATTTAATGGATAACTTCCAGTTCAAGGTAATTATAACGCCATGATTTCATTTTTTTTTCTGTTGTCTTTTATTTTTTGCAAAGATAATGAAGTGTTGTGATGTGCTAGTTTTCACGAATTGTCAATATTAAGACGTTTGTTTGAACTCGCGAAAATACATGACACTTTGACAGTCTCCAATCATTGCATGTATTTAAATGTAGACGAAGATATCGCCTAATTATATCGTAGAAAGATATTCATTGTCTGAATCCGATAAAGGATCATACATTTGTCCTAGAAAGAAATCACCGAACTCAGAATCATCAGCCATGTTTGTGTTGACAGTTGTTGCAGACGAACCGTAGTAAAAACCGCGTCAATTTTAATTTGTTTTTATTATTTGTTCAATGCGTGTTCTTTTGTTATTAAATGCAAAATCAAGCATTTTCCAAAGATATTTTTAGAAAATAATGGAACAGAACATGTGCCCTGCTATATTTAGCAATAAAGTGATTCACCAGCGCCCAATCAGTGTGTTGCTTTCTTGCCAAACTCCACCTACAAAGGTCACGAAAGGTCGACCGGTTCATGCAAAATGAACTCAATTTTTATCGTTCAGAAAATCAAGTACGGATGTAAATATTTAATTGTCTTGGAACCGTATACTATTCAACACCACTGTTGAGAGTGAATGTGTCTAAAAGACTTGTTTCTGTAGTTAGCTACTGTATATCTAATAATCATCATCATCATCGGGTTAAAAGTTCTACTTACCAACACAATCCGGAAACTGGTCCAAGGGGAACCACTCGCCGCTGTCCTGACATGATAATCGACCGGTAAATGCATTGCCCACGTTGGGCACTGCTAATCCTGCTTCACATGTCATCACGTTCAATGGTCTGGCGTTTATAGAATCGACCGTTATTGCTCCATTCGCCGGTGGAAAGAGTGGAGGACACTCAACAACTGCAAACGAACAACAACGGTTTAATGAATATGATTAAACTGGTAGATGTCCGAAATGTTTGACATAGCATTGCAGTTATATCGTAATAAAATCAATTACGCTTATGCTGATCTTCATTAGCACCACTCTGTACAAGACTTATGTGGTTTAAGCTAATGAAACCAAAAGTAGCAGTGGCAATTTGCCAATTTTACGTTTTCAATGCTACAGAATGTAATTATTCTGGCCTCGAAATGATGAAAGTTCACTTTTATTTTGTTCCTTATTGTGAGAAAAATGGCACAGACGATGTCATCTTAAAGGGATTATCAATACATGCTGCTTTGTAAATTAGCTGAAATGTTTACAATACTTCGTGCCACACTTACCATTCCTAGGTTTTAAAAGATTGCATGGTTAATTATTATTCATGACGACTTGTATGAATGCCATCAACCTATTATATAAGCTATCAAAAGAACCAATTTAGATCAACACTAACACATATTATATTAGTTAACCAAATAATAATTTGGGATAACCGACACTATTACGTCATGGACTGACACTTATTCGAAGAATCACTTAAGAGACACATCTACATTTTAAGAGCCACAAATAATTCTAAGCTACGACAAATTACACATAATACATAAATCTACAAATATGTTACTAAAAGTTTATCAAAACATTGAGTTGATAAAACTTTTACAAAATGATTGTAATGTGCATCCCCACCAAAGTTCATAAAAAACATCTCTATTCCAGACAAATTTGACATAAAATCCTTCCATGCAATCTTAAGGAAAATTTGGCACCGGTGCTCTGTAAGTGTATACGCTTGTTGAGTTGTTAAGCAGAGCAGTGTTTGAACACAGTGTGCGTGTACCACATGATAAATTACGTCATAAATGCTACGTCGGCAGGCAATGTTTTGCTTCAAATGAAGACTTGAACAAAGATATTATTTATATTAAACTTAACTATTTTTAACAAGACGCAAGCCACGCAACATACAAAGCCTCGCCTCGGTTTTTTACTAGAGTTTGATTGAGAGTTTAGTTTCTTAGTTCCCTCAAACACTTCGACAATCCTTTTCATAAAACCACCACCTGATGGAGCAGTGCCAATACATAATTTTTGAAACAGGTTTGTCAAAGTGTTCGAGGGAACAAATCACTAATCAAACTCTAGTTATGAAAAGAAGGCGGTGGTCTTTAAACTGCCTTTTGTTTCATTCAAAAAGGTGAAGAAAAAGAAAAGTTATCCTTGTTTTTAAGTCATCATCGAAGGAAAATGAAGGATTTTACGTTATTTTTGATGTGGTATACACACTTCAGTAATGAAAGAAGAACAATTGCAACCACCAATATAGAGAAAATAATCAAAGTACGTAATAACACCGGAATCGAACTTGCAAATGAGTGCGTTGTGATTCTATTTTATTTTCTAAATTCGTTTGCTGTTACATTACATTACTCGTTTAAAACGTTATGCTTACCTATACAGTGTGGCTCAGTGTCCGATTCCCATGCCCACACACCAACAGTTTCATCGGCTTTCCTTCCACACGTCATTACGGACGATCCATTCAGGTCAAGGTTCAACTCGCACCCGATATCACACTGAACGCCATCATAGTAAGATTTGTCCGAACAGTTGTATCTCAGGAAGCTCGAATCGGACAGAGCATCTACCGGGCTGCCATCACAACGAATCACTGAAATAAATGGGATTGAATGGGATTTATACAGGTATGAAAAACTACAGAAACAAGAACAGTAGTCGATGGTTGAACCATGGACCCCGTTTAGTGGCACAGGGTCAACGCCAAAGACGTACAACACAGAAACAAACAATCACAAACCAGAAACATGCAACAACAGCAAACAACTCCACAAACAACACACTACATATATATATATAGTATATAAGATAAATATATATCAAATAAAACGAAGACGAATTGTACAAAATAGAAAGGAGGACATGTTTACTTTTGAACAAGAAAATATTGTTAATACATACGATAGCTATTTATATTTAATAAACAATATGGTGACAGACACAAATCTTCACCTTTGACTTCAAGAATAACACTGCATTCAGATATTGCCGAATATGTGTTTCCAGTACTATCGGTTGCACGGTAACTAACTTCATACGTCCCCTGGCTTAACAAATCTCCTTGGTTGATATCAGTACTGAGTTTAGTTGCGACGATATCAATATCGACGTTGTCCGTTACTGTCGGTTCTTCCCAATACACATGTGTAGAAAGAGTTCCTGTGTCTGCATAAAATACATGCGGCAGACAAGTTATCACCGGCGGATCGTTGTCTGCAATGAGGTAAATTGGTGAATTATGTTTTGAGCACTTTTTCGGAATCATAATGCACCAGTCAATCGCAACCACGCCCCCCCCCCCCCTGGTCCGGTGCTGAACCGGGGATAGGGGGGAATGGGCCGTGTTTTTACATTCCAGGTGGCCCCGCGGTGCCGAGTGAATGCGGTTGTTTTGTTTCCGCGTTGGTATCCCGGGACGCGGCGGCATTTGGCGGGATTTTACCAACAGTTTATCCCCGAAGGACGGGATTTTTTACTGTGATTGGCTAGACCGAAAGTCAAAGTCCTCACTATTCCGGACCTGTGGGGGCCATGGTTACAATTGACTGATGCATAATAAACATCTAAATAATAGTAAGAGCAGCGCATAAATCATTGACTGCAATGGAAAGAATGTCTTAAACAGTCTTCTGTTTTCAAAAGGCATAAAATGAAATACAGTCGAACCCCATTGGCTCGAACTTTTCTTGGTTCGAATTACTGGTTAGCTCGAACTATATGTAAAGGACCGATTTCTTTCTAATTAGGGTAAACAATCATGCTTAGCTCGAATTTTTTGAAGATCGAGGTATTTTTGCCGGTCCCTGTAGTTCGACTGAATTTACAGATCCCGAAAGACTGACTATACAAGGTTGCCTGCATACAAAGTAAGAACGGTAAATCCAATGTGGTAAGGGACGTGCACTACAGTGCTTCTACGGCGGTCCAGTACGCCTATGCTCGATTCATGTGTGTTATGTATTTAATTGAGTATAACAATTTATTTCAATATTTAAATACCTTCACAGCTGATTTCAGTCGCTGACTTTGACCACTGTTCATTTTCCATGCAGATCATAATTGGAGATCCTTGTAATTTGTATCCATCGTTACAGGAAAATACACACGTTTCATCGTACAAGTACTGTGGGCTCGTGCATGAAACGTTACCGTTGACCGGTTTGAACGGTGACGGACAACTTATCTCTGTAAATCGATCACAAAAAAATTGATTGATAAGTAATTTAAATGGCATACCTAACATAGTCATGAAAATGTCTTAGATAGTACTTATCCAAATCGCTGAGCTTTGTTAAGCTACACATAATAATACACAATAGTATGACGTATTTACTAAGGGACCCTTTTATGGAGGATTGTTTGACAAAATACATATGATTAGCAAATGTAATGAAACGCTTTACTTGTCTCACAATAGGATGTTTTAACTCGCATGACAAACAGTCGGTTTCTGAATGGTTGCCATGACAAACAGTCGGTTTCTGAATGGTTGCCATGCCTAAGCAGTACAACAAAAAGATGTTTTAAATCAAATGTCAAAAATAAAAAGTCGAACTGATCATACTTTCGCATGTTGGAAAAGGTGACCAGCTAGCACCGGAATCTGATGCTCGTGCGCATGATGATGTAAAAGGTCCATTGGAAGCGAATTTATACCCATCAACACATCTAAACTGGCAAACGCTTCCTTCGTTGTTTCCATCGGAGCATGTAGTCTTCTTGGTGTGGTCGTCGACGTACGGTTCGGAGCAGGATAAGTCTTAAAGGTAAGGCCCTAATTTCAGGAAAGTGTTTAAGCGTAGCAACCTTTAGGAGCTTAGTTCATAAGACAAATTTCTTCCAATTTATTTTAGATAAAACTTATTGATCGTGAGTATCAAACGATTATTAAAGTCCAAAATATCTTTAAAAGTGTAAACAATACATAACTTAAACTAAACAATATGTAATTTGCAATATATTAATTTATTTAATTATTATATCTTGCAAAATTACAAAAACAAATAATAATGCGGTTAAATGAACACTTTAGTGATAGACCTACAGAAGACTATAAAGCTAAATGAGCATGAATCTGTTCTGCCGTAGTTATCGATTGCCGTGTACGTGATGTAGTGCCTGATTCCGTCGATAGAGCCCGGAAACATGTCCCCATTTGTATATGGTCCACAGCAGGTTTGCGAGCTGTTGATGAGTAGTTCATATTATAGTAACAATGTAAATGTTTGATAGTTATCCGAGGTGTGATTATTCCTATGGTATATGTTTAGATATTTATGTTGATCTAATGTGGAAGAATATTTCAAATTTTGAAAGACTTGCCTTCATTGCTGTTGTGTAATTGACATATTGAAGCATGTTTTCAAATATTAATTGTTCAGATGCTGTACAGGTCACCACATTATATTTCCCCGAATAGATCGAATGAAGATTCTGCTATATAAAATGAGTATTTTTAAATTTAAATGAATCAATATACTTGTTTACTCGTTTTAATTATTCCTATGATACACCGCACTAACAAACCTTGTCGGGCTGGCTTCTCCGGTAAAGGACGGTTCGACCCACTGAACACGTGCTCCCCTTTCCCCCGGCTGTGCCATATACAGTAATTGAATGTTCAAAGTAGGACAGCTCGTGTATTTTGGTGGGGCTTTCGCGTTTACAACATTCACTCTCTCTGTTTAGAGAGAAAGCTATCAATTTTAAGGAAACATTATTATGTTAGTATGTATAAAGTGCATAGATGTATTTTCTTTTAGGTGCTGATACTTTTAGAAATCATTTTCTCTATAAAGATAAGTGCAAGTTATGGAAATATTTGAAATGTTAAATAAGAAAGATATTTTCTTTTTAATGAGCTCAAAAGCTATTGATACCCCTTTGGAACTGCGCGCGCGTGCACACACACACACGCACGCACGCACGCACGCGCACGCACGCACGCACGCACGCGCACACGCACGCACGCACGCACGCACACACACACACACACACACACATACACACATCAGTATTAACTTGGCTAGGTTTGCTTAGGCTGGCCGGTAAGCGCAGTGGTTAGCGCACTCGCTTCTCACCAATGCGACCCTGGTCCGCTTCGCGGCCTTGGCACATGTGAGTTTGGTTTGTACAAGCCGGACAAGTTGGTTTTCTCCAGAACACCGGTTTCCCCCAACAACACTAGACCACACTCTCGGTCAACATCTTGCCAACGACTGTTTCACAATCTTTGTAAAATAAATGAGATAAAGCTAAGGATGTGCAGCAATTGTGAGTCGCCGCAAACATCGGTTAAACGGTATTTTAACTGGGGCTTACCCACCTCCCCCTACTCTCCCGTCCCCTATTTTTCCTTAGTGTTGCCCTTACCTTTAACACATCTAGCCAGGCTGCAATACACTATGGTAGCCACTTTTTTTACTGTTTTTTTGATCCATCCAAAGAAACGTTTCTTTCGACGACTTCCAAGTGCTAAAGAAATATTTCGTTTTATAGCAGTTACTCTAAACTTGCATATAGCTTCGTTTTCTTGCGTGTTTAGATTGAGACAAATATATATATATGACAGTATAAGTGTTCATTAATGTGTCAGATTTTCCTCTTTGACAACAAAATGCATTTCATTGAAATATGTTTGTCAATAACGAACCATCAAGCCTTAAACTCATCATTGTTTTATGAAGAGAATATATGTTATACAATTCTCATTTCGTACGTTCTTTGTATAGATAGGATCTTTTATTCCTCCAAGCTGGAGAGCAAAATATATATACATATACAGAATGTTAATTACAACAGTATGGATTGTTGCAATATGCAAATGTGCATATACAAATGACATAATTCAAAAGTGATAATAGTACTGTCAACATACAATGATATTAATAGGTTGTAGTTAATAAAGAAATTTTAGAGACGGTACCAATTCAAATTCAAACTAACATATGACATATTATACTGCAATATCGTAACGAGCCACAGCTCCATATTACAGCCAATGGCAAGGTTGTTTTAAAGAAAATCGAAAATTAAGACATTTAAGCCCAGGAAATTTGATGTTTATTTTTAAGATTTATAGTTTAGGTGTAGTGGAACTCAGAATTCACGGGCCTTACTGATAGTTAAAGAGTAGAGCTTGTGCTAGAAAATCTAAGAGTCATATTTCGGAGGCTTATCTTGGTTCAATTGAACGACCAAAACATTCCATCCGTTCACACACATAATAAGCGAGTCTCTTTGTTAAAAACTGAGCAAAGATTGTATTGTAAAAAACAGTAAATTACAGAAAACAGGTTTAATACAGCTGTCAGGAACACATATACATGCATAAGCTTACACATGTAGACTTTTTAATATCTTGAATATCTTGACAAATTTTGTACAAGATTTCTCTAACATTTGCACACTCGGAGTTGATATGCATCGTTTATTTCAAAACTTTATTTGGTATGATTCTTCTCAATAAAAGTACCTTAAAGTATATGTGGTGTATAATATATATTCCCAATCTTTAACCGACTTAATTGAGGAAGATGTTAATTTGTTCATGAAATACACACTCACATTCAATTATCTGACTGGAGTAATATCGTAAGTCGATCAAATCATTATTTCCAGTGCTGTATACAGGGCTCGTATTCAAAATTGGTCTCAATTGGATCTAACAACGATGTAGCTAATCGGATGACTGGTAATAAATGGACCATAAAGTTAACTTAAGTTGAATATTGAATACTATCCCAGAACACTGTAACTGTAACGTAAGGAACTGTAACGTAAGGTACAGTTTATAAGTCGGTTGATCTGTTGGCATGTAACACTTCGAGTTGCTTGCCTCATGTCCATATCGCACGGGACCGATGGTTACGCAAGCAACGAGAAGTAATACAATCCCACCGCTTAGCCACACCTTATCCGACTAACATAGTATTTCTGTTTTCATACCTTTAAAATATTTAAAGAAAGGAAAGATATTTTTTCTTTACAAAAGCATATAAATAAGACTGCAAATTTCTAAAAACATTTGTGAGTGATACGGAATCAAAACGCACTGTGTAATACGGTTTACTTTTCCGGTTTCCACTTAATATTTGCTTTAGTGCAGCTGCTGTTTTAGAAAAGATGGCTTACATATGTATTAACTAATTACTTAATGTAAGAAAAGAATCATAGGAATTACCAATCACTGATATCTTTTGAGACAGAAATAAAGGTTGTACCATTTTTATTCGACTTGTTTCGATACCAGTGTCCATTGAGGCAACGGTAGTTCAGCACCTTTTCTTCCGCATTTCGGAGTACTTTAACCAAACATATGTCCCCTTGGTGTACAGATGTTCCTCGACTTGTTTCACAGGAGATGGTAGCCGTGTCATTCTCTGTCAGGTCCACGTTGTCTATCAACGATTTTGTCTCACACACACCATTATATAGAAGCTTTGGTTGCTTTGCGAATACCTGCAAAATGGAGGCTTGGTGAAAGAAGTCAACCTCCTATGGTTATCTATATGTTGCTAAACGTCCATTAACTTTTTAACTTTAACTTTTAATCAAATTTAATTCAAATTACAGAACTTTTGAAGTTTTTGAACGTTATGTGACTTTGATCATAATTGCATGATATGAGTGGTGGCAGTGATCATCATCAAGTGATATGCGTGGTCACAGTGATATCGATCACGTGATATACGTGGTGGTAGTGGTCATCATCGCGTGATATGCTTGGTGGCTGTGATCATCATCACGTGTTATGTGTGGTGGCAGTGGTCATCATCACGTGATATGCGTGCTGGCAGTGGTCATGATCGCGTGATATGCGTAGCGACAGTGGTCATCATCGCGTGATATGCGTGGTGACAGTGGTCATGATCGCGTGATATGCGTGGTGACAGTGGTCATCATCACGTGATATGCGTGGTGACAGTGGTCATCATCACGTGATATGCGTGGTGAAAATGGTCATCATCGCGTGATATGCGTGGTGACAGTGGTCATCATCGCGTGATATGCATGCAGGCAGTGGTCATCATCACGTGATATGCGTGTTGGCAGTGGTTATCATCATGTGATATGTTTGGTGGCAGTGGTCATCATCAAGTGATATGCGTGTTGGAAGTGGTCATGATCGCGTGATATGCGTAGCGACAGTGGTCATTATCGCGTAATATGCGTGGTTGCAGTGGTCATCATCACGTGATATGCGTGGTGACAGTGGTCATTATCGCGTGATATGCGTGGTGGCAGTGGTCATCATCACTTGATATGCGTGGTGGCAGTGGTCATCATCACGTGATATGCGTGGTGGCAGTGGTCATCATCGTGTGTTATGCGTGGTGGCAGTGATCATCATCACGTGATATGCGTGGTGGCAGTGGCCATTATCACGTGTTATGCGTGGTGGCAGTGGTCATTATCACGTGTTATGCGTGGTGGCAGTGGTCATTATCACGTGATATACGTGGTGGCAGTTGCCATTATCGCGTGTTATGCGAGGTGGCAGTGGTCATAATCACGTGATATGCGTGGAGGCAGTGGTCATTATCACGTGTTATGCGTGGTGGCAGTGGACATTATCACGTGATATACGTGGTCACAGTGATATCGATCACGTGATATACGTGGTGGTAGTGGTCATCATCGCGTGATATGCTTGGTGGCTGTGATCATCATCACGTGTTATGTGTGGTGGCAGTGGTCATCATCACGTGATATGCGTGCTGGCAGTGGTCATAATCGCGTGATATGCGTAGCGACAGTGGTCATCATCGCGTGATATGCGTGGTGACAGTGGTCATGATCGCGTGATATGCGTGGTGACAGTGGTCATCATCACGTGATATGCGTGGTGACAGTGGTCATCATCACGTGATATGCGTGGTGAAAATGGTCATCATCGCGTGATATGCGTGGTGACAGTGGTCATCATCGCGTGATATGCATGCAGGCAGTGGTCATCATCACGTGATATGCGTGTTGGCAGTGGTTATCATCATGTGATATGTTTGGTGGCAGTGGTCATCATCAAGTGATATGCGTGTTGGCAGTGGTCATGATCGCGTGATATGCGTAGCGACAGTGGTCATTATCGCGTAATATGCGTGGTTGCAGTGGTCATCATCACGTGATATGCGTGGTGACAGTGGTCATTATCGCGTGATATGCGTGGTGGCAGTGGTCATCATCACTTGATATGCGTGGTGGCAGTGGTCATCATCACGTGATATGCGTGGTGGCAGTGGTCATCATCGTGTGTTATGCGTGGTGGCAGTGCTCATCATCACGTGATATGCGTGGTGGCAGTGGCCATTATCACGTGTTATGCGTGGTGGCAGTGGTCATTATCACGTGTTATGCGTGGTGGCAGTGGTCATTATCACGTGATATACGTGGTGGCAGTTGCCATTATCGCGTGTTATGCGAGGTGGCAGTGGTCATAATCACGTGATATGCGTGGAGGCAGTGGTCATTATCACGTGTTATGCGTGGTGGCAGTGGACATTATCACGTGATATACGTGGTGGCAGTGGCCATTATCGTGTGTTATGCGTGGTGGCAGTGATCATCATCGCGTGTTATGCGTGGTGGCAGTGGTCATTATCACGTTTTATGCGTGGTGGCAGTGGTCATTATCACGTGAGATGCGAGGTGGCAGTGGTCATTATCGCGTGTTATGCGTGGTGGCAGTGATCATCATCACGTGATATACGTGGTGGCAGTGGTCATTATCACGTGATATACGTGGTTGCAGTGGTCATCATCACTTGATATGCGTGGTGATAGTGGTCATTATTACGTGTTATGCGTGGTGGCAGTGTTCATTATCACGTGTTATGCGTGGTGGCAGTGGTCATTATCACGTGATATACGTGGTGGAAGTTGCCATAATCGCGTGTTATGCGTGGTGGCAGTGGCCATTATCGCGTGATATGCGTGGTGGGAGTGGCCATTATCACGTGTTATGCGTGGTGGCAGTGGCCATTATCGCGTGTTATGCGTGGTGACAGTGGTCATTATCACGTGTTATGCGTGGTGACAGTGGTCATTATCACGTGATATACGTGGTGGAAGTGGCCATTATCGCGTGTTATGCGTGGTGGCAGTGGCCATTATCACGTGTTATGCGTGGTGGAAGTTGCCATTATCGCGTGTTATGCGTGGTGGCAGTGGCCATTATCGCGTGTTATGTGTGGTGGGAGTGATCATCATCACGTGATATGCGTGGTGGCAATGGTCGTTATCACGTGTTAAGCGTGGTTGCAGTGGTCATTATCGCGTGTTATGCGTGGTGGCAGTGGCCAATTCTCACATGATATACGTGGTGGCAGTGGTCATTATCGCGTGTTATGCGTGGTGACAGTGGTCATTATCACGTGTTTTGCGTGGTGGCAGTTGCCATTATCGCGTGTAATGCGTGGTGGCAGTGGCCATTATCGCGTGTTATGTGTGGTGGCAGTGATCATCATCACGTGATATGCGTGGTGGCAGTGGTCGTTATCACGTGTTATGCGTGATGACAGTGGTCATTATCACGTGATATGCGTGGTGGCAGTTGCCATTATCACGTGATATGCATGGTGGCAGTGGTCATCATTACGTGATATGCGTGGTGTCATTTAATACTTTTCAGCAAATAGAAGTGAACGATGTATATTGGTTGTTGAGTAACGTTTTGGGTTCTGATTAATATATTAAAGTGTTGTTATAACGCTGTTAAAGTTTAAAGAACAATACAAAAACATTAAAAACATCTTCAACAACAATGCTTCGTCAACAATAACACTAAAAACATAACGCTGAAATTCTTTACTATATTTATAATAACTTAAGTAAGGATTATTATTATTATTATTTTGTTGATTGTTCATTGTTTTAACATCAAGAACAAAAGACATACAACAACAATTATCCGCGTATCAACGTTGCATTTCTTTTAATAAATAAATATATTAAATAAGTTATGAATTACCTTGAGTGCTTCCTTTTCCGATGAGTGGAATGCTAAAACCAAAGGAAAACTTAATATCAATAAAACTGCCCGCTTAAACATCTTTGTAAAATGTTGTACTTGCTTTGATCAATTTAGCGCTTCTTTTATACGAAATTTAGGCACTATTTAAAATTCTAGGCCAATAAGATTCCAGCATTTTTCCACTACGTGTTCAAAATTCTAATCCAATGAACTCACATAATTTTGGAACAGCATGCTAAATTCACCTAATATTTTGTTGTCAGGATGTGCTTTACACAGGAAGAAAATTAATAATATCAATTCAGTTTCTTTTCCATGATCTCTAATTTGGAAAGACGTTGCAGTTTACTTCCTATTTAAGACAGACGGCGAAATATCTCGACTCAAGCTTGGGTGTCTTGAATGCTACCGAAATGCATTTTCTTTGTTTTTTTCTAACAGGATACATTTTAAGGGTAAGCGTTTTAATATATTATCAAATATAAATGAACAAAGTGTTGTTTGAATAAAAATTAATGAACACATTTTTTAACGATTATTATTTTTATTAAAATAATTTAGTAGTAGTAGTAGTAGTAGTAGTAGTAGTAGTGGTAGTGGTAGTGGTAGTGGTAGTAGTTGTAGCAGTAGCAGTAGAAGTAGAAGTAGAAGTAGTGGTGGTGGTGGTGGTGGTGGTGGTGGTGGTAGTGGTAGTGGTAGTGGTAGTTCTTCTTCTTCTTCTTCTTCTTCTTCTTCTTCTTCTTCTTCTTCTTCTTCTTCTTCTTCTTCTTCTTCTTCAAAGAAGTGAAATGCATGTATCTTGAGCTATTATTTTTTAAGGCGTTGTATTACATGTATACTACTAGAATGTTAAAACTTTGAAATACGCTTGCGATACGTCAACAATTGACAGACAACAGTATACATACGTAAAATTATTTCACCAGTTAACCTTTGCTGACCAAGGCTGCGGTGTGACGTTATTTCAACAAAATAACGAACATGTGGATACATGCTATAGCAATGGGCAGCTTTTGTCCTCAAAAGAACATCTCACAAATGAACTGCCGCATCAGACAATCTGCGCAGTAAAACGCTGCAACATCTTGCGAATTCTAGAGTGTGTCAATGGTGTTTGGAAAGATGGGCTGCAAACATACACACACGAGGAATGTAAGTATCACAACGCACTTAAAAAGCTGTATTGAAATTGTTTTGTATTCACTTTGTATTTTTCGATCGACCTTTCCTAAGATTTCTTATTTACCATTGTTATCATTTAAAATGTACGACACGACACGCCTTATGATGACGCCAGCCTGACCATCTCTTGTGATTATGTTAGCCCCACTTGGCAATCGCCGTTTCTTTACGATATTGTTTGAAGCATACTCTTTCTGTAACGCTTAAAGCTGCACTCTCACAGATTGAATGTTTTTACAACTTTTTTTTATTTTTTGTCTTGGAACGAGCCAATTTTTGCGAAAATCCATGGAAACTAGTTATATAAGACTGCTGACAAAAAATTAGATCGCAGATATTTATAATTAAGTTCAAAACTTATTTTTTTATCTGTTTTTCTTTAACCGTTAGTAACGGTTTATGCCATAGAACATTATTTTTCGAACGCATCTATGAAAATCTTCGATCTGATTTTTTGTCAGCGATCTTATATTATTGATGTGCAGATATTTACGCAAAAATTTGCTCTTTCCAAGACAAAAAAATAGAAAAGTTGTTAAAATGGTCAATCTGTGAGAGTGCAGCTTTATATAACAAACGCAAGAACTATTTTTATTTTTCATAGGTTTTGTCCCTGAATACAAGGATAAGAAGGTTTACAGGAAAAAACGTTTTTTTGGCAGAAGAAGAAGAAGGAGCAGATATACACCTCCCACACGTATGTACTATTCGAACCTTGGGCAGTTTTCAGAAAGCATGATTGGTTTAAAAAAAGTGTGCTACATCATTAAGACATAACTACCTAAAGATAGCGAAAGAAAAAAATTGTTAACATAATATAACCTACTTATCATATGGAACTATAGACCAATATGATATTGGGATACCTCGTATGGGGTTAGGGTTAGGGTTAGGGGACTGTACTCCGTATGATGAAATAGCGAAATAAAAAGAAAATTGTCGAAAACTGACATAATTTTGGTATTTATGTGTACAATGCATTGAAACTTTATCACTGAAATACCACATTAATTTATTTTTCCGCAGTGTTTTCGTATTTTTCCATTAGAAAAAAATTACTGGGTATGTCTACCTAGTAGAATTCATTCCTTATGCGTGAATGGATAGTCGATGGTATCACGTGATATAACCGAGTTAGGTCTATAGCTATTAAATTAATATCACATGTATTAAGTAAGACTTCGTAGGTCAGTGAATACAACGCTGGACTGCAATTTTGGCGACACCGGTTCGAACCCGGTCTTCGACATTTTATTTTTTTGATTTTGGTTTTCTTTTTTACAACTATGATATCAACGAGTAAAACATTTTATTAAATAATTGTCCTGAGATTCGTTACAGAAAAAAATGTTTTGGGTGCTAATTTGGTGTACAGTCCCTTTTATATTTTATTTCAATGTAAAGAAATATTGTTTGCATATTACGAAAATGAAAATTTAATGCACTGGATTGTTGTTCTATTTTCTTTTTTCCCATTCTAAGTAAAACAACACGCTTAAAATATTAACACCAAAAATATACTCTAACCTAGCCAACTGCGGGCCTCCCGGAACTGTTGTTGGTTCGTCGGTTACGACGACAACGACGAATCAAGGTGGTGTCGCTACATACACTTGCTACTCGACTCATCAGCATATGTCAGGGAACTTAAAGAGAACCTGTCAATCAAACTCTCAATGGAGCGGCGTGGAACCTGTTTGCGCATGTAAGAAAATACTGTTTCTTACAATATACCCATTTAGAAATGATCTCAGACTGATTTACCACAATATCACCTTTTTATAATTTGTTTTATGTCGTGGCCGTCATTGGGGATTTCTCAGTCCGCACCAAGAGTTGGTTTCTAATGCAACCAGTTAAAAAAAGTCAACCCCAGTTCGAACAGGCGAAAAATCCCCGAGCCTCGGGAAATGCTTACACTCAGTAGATAGAAATCGGTCCTTTACCTCCAGTTCGAGCCAATGAGGAAATCGAGTCAAGCGAATTCGAGCCAACAGGGTTCGACTATATATCCTAAGTTCAGATCGTGCCGAACATATTGGTGTAAAGTATTGCTCGTTCTACTCGTGTGTTGACTTTCTATACCTGAACCCATCGATTGTCAACTTTCTGTTAAAGAGATAAACTTTCATTTTAGATATGAAATCTTGTGACAGTAGTCCGTGCTTAAATGGGGGCCGGTGTTCAAATATCCCGGAAAGTTACACGTGCGACTGTCCGGAAATATGGAAAGGATCGCGGTGTGAAAACGGTATTAGATCTTTTCATCAAACATAATAGACCAATTGTGTTTCTTAGTGAAATATAAAGCTAGTAACAATATATGAAATAAAGTATTGTTTTTTATTTGATCCCATTTAAATGCCACTTATCGTTTTAAAAGAAACGAAATTCGAAGCACATATATAGAGACAATATGAATAGTGCTTGAGCGAAACAAAATTCTACAGAAAAGATAAGGCTTATTTGCCCGACCTGCACTTTTTTCAGTCGCGCATGTTTGTGCACGCAATCCATGCGTCAATTATGAAGAATGCGAGGATGGAGCTGACATGTATACTTGTATCTGTCTGCCCGGGTGGAGCGGGCAAGATTGCGACATTCGTAAGTGATTTGTTTCGAGATCATGGCTGGTATTCAATATTCAACTTACGTTACTCTCTTATGGTCATATATCATTGACTTTATTCACTATATTGGTCAGTTATTTATAACAAATAATCCGATTAGCTACATCTTTCTTAGATCCAATTAAGACCAATATTGAATACTAGTCCATATTGGATTAATATATTTAAATAATAGATTATTACTAAAGCCTGTGTTTGGAGAAATTGACAGCGTTACACTTACCATTATTTCAACGAACGGTCTCATTCAATTGGAAACTATAATGTTAATTATTTTTCGCGCCTACTCCGTACAAGTGCGCATTTCATAGCACACATTATTTGGGATGTTTATTCGAATTTTTATCTGATTGACTAAAGTATTTGTGTTTACAGCTGTCGAATGCGGTCGTCCACAAGGAGTTACCGATGGGACAGTGTGGTACACTGGTACGACACTCAATGGTGTTGCCACCTATGTCTGCAACGAAGACTTCAACATGACATCTGGGGACCGAGTCCGAACATGCATGGCTAGTGGAGTATGGAGTGGAACAAAACCGACATGCCAATGTTACTTTTTTTTTAAATTCGTTCAGCCAATTAGTAAAATTGCATTTAAGGATAACCTTTCTCTTAAGGTTTAAGTCTGGTTGAAAAAAATAACAAGAATACAACCTAAAACCTTTTTAGCCAATGAAATTACAGATAGGCAATCATGAAGTACTAGGCTTAATCATTAAGAATTCGAACTTTCGCGGGTGTTTCAAGGTCCGACTACTGCAACTCATCCGATACACAATCCATACGTCAGATTTTTCGTCGACAATGTGTCAGCTAATGAGGTTGTATTCTTAGACAGTTAGATGACCTGAAGTAATATTTAGTGATTAATAAGGGCTCGTAAACTACACTCGCCCACTCACAATCATTAAAATATTACTTCATGTCATGTTACTATTACATAGCAGATTGCTTTTACAGAGAGATATCGCGCGCGATGCTTTCTTCGTGTTTCGAATAACAAAAGTAGAAATAAGAATTTTATAAAGCAATTGGAAAATTAACTAATGGGTTTTAAAATAGGTTTCAACTAACAGTACTTCGTCGATAACACAATTAATCATTATCTGCAATGATGTTTTACATATTCATAAGATTAAACTTTACAAATGAGTGGGTTAAATTGACAAATAGCGCGTCAAATTTCCCAATTAAAATTAATATGTTTCCGTTTTAATAGTCGTTGCCAGTTGCAAAAGTTCACCATGTCATAATGAAGGAAGTTGCGTGAATAAGGTCGAGGACTTTGAATGTCATTGCTCTAGCGGGTGGGACGGAAAGACTTGTGAAGAAGGTAAAATATTCCATGAAGAAATTATGTCTTCCTTTTTCAGCTTTGTTCCATTTTTTGGAATTGATGGGTTTTCCAATTCAGTCATATATCGGAACTTCAAGAAGAAATTAAAGATAATGATCAATTATATCGGTTATTAATGACGTCATTAAATATACTATAACTAATGCCTGTAAAGATGAAAATAAAATGTGTTGATTCAATAAAAAAAATCTTAATCCTACTTTGAAACTGTACTGAATATTATTCATATTACGGAAGCTCAAAATAAATTGATGAATATGATCAATTAAATCGGTTATTAATGACTTCTAAGAACGAACATAATTAGTGCATGTATTGAAAAAACTGAAATGTTTTGATTCAATAAAAAAGGTAAAACTTACTTTGAAAATGTGCTTTTTATTTATTTATAATGCGGAAGCTCGAGAAGAAATAAAAGATTATGATTAATTATATCGGATGGTATTGACGTCATTAAAAGTACTTTAACAATTAGTGCCTGTAATGAAAAATAAATGAAATGTTTGATTCAATAAAAACTGTAGAAATTACTTGAAATAATATACACATTAACGTTTATATTGCGCGCCAAATATTGCGATTATGTTAATCTTTTTTTTTTGCTTATCCTTGTTTCAGATGTCCAACCACCAATTTTGGAAAATTGTTCCGCCAATTTGATAGTGAACGCCACTGAAAAGACAAAACTTGTTGTCTGGGCCGAGCCAGTGTTTAGCGATCCTATGAATTCAGAGTTAAGACTTTCCAGCAACTATGAAAGTCCACAATCCGTTTTTCCCTGGGGAGACTTTACCATAACGTATGCAGCAACGAAAATCAAAAATGGATTGTGCACAGAATGTACATTTAACATTTCGGTTCGACGTAAGTTACATTGTATACAACAACTTCTTTGCGTTCCATGAGCATCACTGACTGAAGTTACCACTCGGAACACCCGTCAATTTTCCATCGAAAACAAGCTCGGATGTATATGGACAGTTTACAATGTTAGAAATCTTTAGTTTAACTAAGCAATCAATTTATTCTTATGTTTTCAAATACACGTTAAAACACTACAATCAATTCATACTATTATTTCATTTTTTAACGAACTAGCGCTACAGATGTGCCGGCATACAGCCGATGTTGTTTTAGATGAAAAATGGCCGAGTAGTTCCGAATGTATTGATTATTATACTAGTCTAATGGTGCTATTTAACTGACTTTATGCACACTCTAGAGCTATTGTTCAGTACAATTGAACATGCCATAGCAAATAAAATATGTAAGAACCTTGGTGATCTGGCTAGTCTTTTAATGACCAGTCCCTTCATGCGATTCTAGGTAAGTTTTAATCCTTTAGCAGACGGATTTTATGTTTCAAAGCAACGCCATGTGAACCGTTGAAGCAACCTGAGAATGGAGCACTTCTTTGCAATGGATGGGACAACGCGTATGGAACGTTCTGTCTGGTTGGATGTAGGAGCAATTTCACAATACATCCACCAAATCGATACGGCAATTGGCTTATCTGCGGTGCATCGGGGAACTGGTCCAGCCAAGCTCCGGATTGCTCGCGTAAGGATTTCACTTACTTTCAAAGGATTTAATTTACTTATAATTGAAGAAAAGACCTGTAAAACAAAAGAAACTGCAGGGGCAGCGCAGTGGCCTCAAATCCTCACGATGACAAAGCAGACAGTTGATTGATGAGAGACAAACATCGTTACAACTAACACATGTAACAAATATTTACATATCGTTATACATAAAAATTTATACATTTATATGTGTATTTATTATATGCTTTCTGGCGGTTTATAGAGATTTTCAGTAAACGAAAATGATATTTCACAGTGAAAACACCAATTTGAATTTGGCCAAAAAAATAAAGATACTTTTGCCTTTTTTTCGACAAATCGGACCTGATTGACTTAACACAAGCTTAACGATAAACATTTGTTCTGTAGTGTCCACTGAATTACTGCAAAAAATAACAGTTTAATTATATAACCATTCCAAACAAAAGTATCATATATATTGTGCATTGTCTATTTTAGTGAATATGGAGAAAGAGGGCGACATACTGGCGTTTCATCCGTCCTATACAGACTTTTCGTTCGATGAATGCCATAACACAACCAAACTAAGACAAATATTTATATCGGAAATGACGTCACACCCGGATCTATCAGAGTTTTGCCAATTGTACCAAGCCTGTAACGATGTCAACCAAGTGAATGTTTTATGTTAATGGATTTTATTAACTTTGTGTTTGTTATATTTTGAGTTCAACATTTAAAATAAATCAAACGTTTCATTTATTTGAAAGGTTATTATGCATTTGAAATTGATCGTTTAATTACAGGTGACTTTCATTTACAGTTTGAAACAAGCTTTGGGATAAATATGTACTTGTAATTTTGCCTGTTATATTTGAATATGTTTTTGAAAGAATACCTTTATAAGATAATAAATTTCATTGTTTAATTGTTTTGCTTTTTCATCTTAAAAGAAAAGGTATCGATAACACGTTAAGGTATTATTCAAATCCGAACATTCTATTGTGTTAGCTGATCTTAAAGATATAAGATCTTAAAGATATAAGATCAGTTAATTACATCAGATACTGATTTACTACCGTTTAACCATTGGTAAATATTTTACTCAGAGACTTGAAAGCAAAATGCAGATTCCAACAGTTGCCCCTGGATTACTTTTAATAGTTGTGTGTTGCCTCAGTTTGGTAAATCAGTCTTGACCCTGAAAATAAAAAATACAACATTTTAAAGGCTGCTTATCACGTCATGGGACAAAAAACAACACAATACAATTATGTTTTTGGGCGATATTTCCACATATTTTTAAACCTTTAAATCCACTAGGATTATATAATTCACAAGAGAAGAAACTTAACAAAACACGATTTGTCATGAAAAAGATAAATGTCCAGTTCAGACATTAATTGAATAGCTAATACACAAACCAACTGCTCAAAGGTACGATTTATATACCTGCAAATATAAAATTTAATATTTAAATACAAAATGCTATATTTACCGTTTTTGTTAAAACTTTTAATGAAAAGAATTAAATTGATTAATTGAATCAAACTCCATGTATTTTGGTAGTTCATAATTATCATACGTCTTATGATCATTTTAGTTGGATTAACATTTGCTATCGATGCGTACAGGGTTCCATAGTATATCAATTTACCGAGTATAAATCAAATTTGTTTTGTAAATGTTGAAAAGCAAGTTTTAAATACATGTGGCTGCTTTATATCTGCCAGGTTTAATTGATTGTGTCTGCATTCAACTTGCAAAAATGAAATATCGAACAGATCAAGCTTGACTTATTACTTTTATAAACCTTAAAGCTGCACTCTCACTGATTTACCGTGTTTACAACTTTTTATTTTTTGTCAAGGAAAGAGCATTTTTTTCCGTAGATATCTGCTAACCAATGATAGAAGACTGCTGACAAAAAATCAGATCGTAGATTTTCATATTTCCGTTCGGAAATTAATGTTTTACGGCTTACTAACGGTTTAAGATCAATGCATTAAACATCAATTTTTGAACTTAAATATAAAAACCTGCGATATAATTTTTGTCAGCATTCTTATAAAACTGGTTTCCATGGATTTTCGCAAAAATTGGCTTGTTCCAAGACAAAAAAAATAAAAAAAGTTGTCAAAACGTTCAATCTGTAAGAGTGCAGCTTTAAACTCTTACGTACACTGAAACGGACGTTCACGCGAAAAAGACTTTAAAAAAGCTCCAAACCTTTTCCCTATTTCTTAACTGCCACTAAAATGAATTTCTTACCAGCGGAGCAAGGTCAAATAGGAAATAATCAGGAAATTCTTCTATTAGAGCGTAACAGAATGTACACGTACGAACGCAGTCGCTGATGACACATCAACAATACTCAGTAAAATAACAAATTTTGAGAAAATTTAATAATTATCAAGGGAAGGATTTTTTTCTCAGCGCCGAATGTTTATTTGTCCGCCCTTCTCATTTTGGCGCCTTTCTCACTTGTTCTCTAGTTTTAATCCGGTTCGGACGTGTGTTTTCGTATTAATATGAATGTCAGATTCTTTAATGTTGAACATTTCACGACCACGCAGTTTGACCTCATTGATACCCATTCAAGCAAATGTTAATTAACATTACGTTGAGAAATATTTTATGCTAATCAGGAAGTTGATACACAATAAGACAAGCAACTGCTCATAGACTTTCAATTAAAGACCCGTTTGAATGTTGATGATATCAGACTTCTCTGATCAAAGCTTAACCTTATCGATCTACTACAAAACGTATCTTGAACGACATTCAATTATTTATATGTCAAAGTGAGATCTGCCCTGTCGCATTAATTTCAATAATTATAAATTAAGTATAGAAAAGTACATTCATATTCATAAGCTAGATCAGTTACCCCAGTGAATGAATTACAATTATTATTTCTTTTCATTGAATGATTACACAAACTTCCTTACAAACAGTCGGCTGGAGATCAATTTATTCATAATTGATGAAGAATCTCTATGTGATTTGAAATCAAAACTTAAGATGTGGGGTAAAATGATCTCATAAATAAACCCATAAATGAATACATGCGGAACTTAAATTCAATTCTGTGAATTTCTTAAAGTGCAGTGGAATTCTGGTTATAGGCTTGTCAAACAATTATTCGTAGAACTCGGGTAAGTACCTAATAAAAACCATTCTACAGACAACGTTATTTGATTGGTCAAATGAAGAGAAAGGAATATTTAAAAAGCATGAGCTGATGGAAGAATTTTAAGTCAAATTTTAAGACGTCAGCAAAGTGTATTGGTATTTCCATTTATAAACCTTACTGTTTCCATGAATTGCTAGAAGAAGAATAAGAAGAATTTAGAGAAATCTTTTGTCCAACTTTTTCTTCTAACATTCACAAGTTGCGACTGAACATTTGAAGTGAACAATGTGTTCCCTACGCGAAGTATGTTTATATTTAATTTTAACCTATTTACTGCTTATCTCATTTTCCCATGGGTGTAGTAGAAGGAAAAAGAAGCGGGATCGAACTTCTCCGACCCTAAGAGGTTGCCCTGGTGATTTAGAGTATTATACAGACTACAAGAAACCTTATTCATCCAGAGTTACCTGGGGAACGATAACTGCATGGGATGACAGGGATGGGCATGTCAGGTAACACATACATGCACTTCTATGATTATCTTTTACTTCTGTTTATGATCCGCTGCTACTGCTGCTACTGTTGTTGTTAATGATGAGTTTTATGATGAGGATCATGTTGTTGTTGTTGTTGTTGTTGTTGTTGTTGTTGTTGTTGTTGATGATGATGATGATGATGATGATGATGATGATGATGATGATGATGATGATGATGATGATGATTACGACAATCATGATGACGTTGACGTTGACGACGACGCCGATAATGATGATGATGATGATTATTATTTTTTATTTGGCTTTATTATACTGCTTTATCTGACTGTCATATACTTTTTATAACATTTTATATTTACAAAGTGCTGTGCGATCAAAGGGCATTGGTCCAGGACAATATTTTTACCAGGGTGTACATACTATCCAATACGTTTCAAAAGATAGAGCGGGAAACCCAGCATCGTGTTCGTTTAAAGTCAATGTTAGACGTACGTATAATTAAGGAGTTGTATAGTTTTAAAAAATAAATGTTTCTAACATGATGAAATAATGTTCACAATAATTTCTTTAAAGCAAACAAGTGTTAACATTTATAATAGTATGCTTAGACTGCAAGATGATTTATCTTAATAACTTACTTATAGCCAAACGGCCTGTGGCTGTTCATGTTTTCGGTATAAAGTTTCAAACAGCATCTAAAACTAATTATTTTATGTTCATACATATATTTGTGTAACATATTTATCTCTTTCACAACCACGCATATTTGGCAGTTAGACAATGCGACAAACTACAAGCGGTATCGAACGGTTGGTATTCTTGCGATGAAACAACCCGCATGTATGTTGGAACTCGCTGCAAGTTCGGTTGCTATGCAGGATTTCAACTTAACACTGGGGATGCAAATACGATCGAATGCGCGGGACATAAGCGGTGGAGCGTGGACCAACAACCAAAATGCAACCGTAAGTAGAAACATTAATGTTTGAAGGGTGCTCTAATAATTCTATACACGGAAGTTATTTCAGTGGTACAGTATGTATTTTAGCGAATATCTAAGTACGGTGGCATAGAGTTCACAGGCCTCTGAATCGTTGTTGGTCACTAAAATGTTGATTAAAACCATTTTGGGTACATTCAATGATTTAGAGGCTTGTGATAGAGTTGACATCCGCAGTTGTGCTCTCACGTTACGAAGTTTAATAAGTTGTGGCCAAAATATAAATAAAGAGTTCCGTATGTCACCTCTGTGCCACGATATGTAAGTCTGCTATATATTTATCTTGACATGTTCAGGCGTTTTAAGAAATACTGCGAAATAATACTCAACTTAGTGAAAACAGCAGTTATATATACGCACTAACTCTTTTAAAATTCGGAGATATTTAATATACTTATTTTTCCAGCAATCACTTGCCCTACTCTTCAAGCTCCTTTACATGCGAGTCTTGCTTGCTCCAAAAAGTACGAGTACCAAAGCGCGTGCCATTACAGTTGTAGTGAAGGTTACGGAATATTACCAGGACAATCACGCGTTCGAACGTGTAGCAAAACTGGAGAATGGATTGGCGGGGAACCAAAGTGCGTAGGTTAGTATGTTTTAAAATAAAAAACAAAATGACCGTTACAGAGACTACCCAAGCATTGAACAATACAATTGTTTAAAGCCACAACGTCTAAAACAATTAAAAGTGACACACAAGAAAACGTGTACGGAGTACACGAATATTTAGATACCGTAATAATTTAGTGCTAGGGTTACAGGTGTGTGTAGTTTGCGCGTAGACAGTTAGTCTTAAATACATGGAAAATGAGTGTCCACGGTCGACTGTCGTCGGTCGACTATTGTAGTTACCTATATGCATATGGTCTTGATTTTGTTAATTAGTAATATGGTTCTAGAAAACCTAGTGAGATTATAAGTATCTTCCATGGCCGAGAGTGTAAGATAGGTTCATCCCGACCCGACCGTAGGGTGTTTTTCGGAAACGAGTTTTACCGGGGTTTATTGTCCATTAATGTTACAAAATAAGCGTACGGAGAATTGCTGTACAAAGTGTGATAACGCGGTACATATAGCCTGTGAATGCATGTTAATTATTTGTTTGCGCTTTAGATATAATACCACCAACTTACACAAACTGCCCCGCGATGGTTACGGTATATGCGGATGAATCCAAACACACCGGTACTCCTAGATGGAACGATCCAAATTTTACGGACAATGAGGGTATCGGAGGTGTAAACTCAGATCAAGTTCAAGGGCCAAGGTCGGCTACAGAACTGGGCGTAGGCGACTACACTGTTGTATACGAAGCTTCTGACAGAGCCGGCAATACGGCTAGATGCGAGTTTACAGTCGTTGTAAAACGTAATGATTGTATCTGTCATTTGATTTCTATCTGGATAGAAAAATACGGCCCGAAGACACGTGCGTAATTCGGTTACAAGGCGTGCCGAATTGCCGGCCGCAGTTTTTCTATCCTGACCAGAAACATATGATTGATTTTTTCTTGCATACCTTTAATTCTTCATTGCGTTTGATGTCGATATTTAAAATGCATGTTTGCTTATTTCTTGTAAAAGCTTATAAGATGTTAACATTTGATGTGCAGTAACTTCCTGTCATTGTCAAGGAAGTTAGTCTTCCCTTAAAATTCATTTTTTTTTAATATTAATATAAGACATGGCGCGTTGTTGCACGTGACTCATCTGGTCACTGACGGAAATCTCCAGCAAAATGTAGAAGTAAATGTCTTCACGGCGGTTAAAAATGTATTATATTGTTTGTCAACATGTTTGTGTTGTGAAATAACAGAAGTTTTACTATATGAACTCAGCTGTTATCAAAGTCGTGTATGTAGCATTTTGTTATCTTTTTTTTCTCAACATATTTTATTTATGTTTTTAGAGATAACTTGTCAGTCTCTGTACCCAAGACCTTATACGTCGCTTGTTTGCCCAACTGGAAAGATATACGGGTCATCATGTTACTTCACTTGTGCGAACGGAACTGAGCTTACCGGAACTGAAGAAATAAAGTGCGAAACGATTGACGCTGGTCATACCAGCGTTGCTTATGGCCTTTGGTCATTTGGAACAGCACAACCCTTCTGCGAACGTAAATATGTTTTTATCATATTTCATAAGTATACATTTGAAACAGGCAAGCTTGTATATGCATTTGAATAAAATCATTGATTTGATGTATTGTGCAACTGTTGTAAGATTTAAGTTGTAGTCCCCCCCCCCCCCAATAGTTGCACGCAATAATGAATTGTTTTTCATAAAGTGACGGATACATGCCAAAAGCCCGAACCTCCGGAAAATGGCGCCCTGGCTTGCGATACTTGGGCAGGCGGGAAATATTGCGTTGTTCAGTGCGGAGAAGGTTTTGTCATAGAAGACAGTACCTTTGACAGTCTATTGACGTGCAGCGATAATAGTGGAATGTTTACGGGAATCGGAGAGGATCAGATCGTTCCTAGTTGTACAGGTAGTTTTTCGTCTTCAATGAGGGATAAGTTAAACGTCGTACCTTCTAAAATTTCAAATAATCTGACGGCAAGTTTGAAATAATTTGCCATTGGTAACTTGTGTCTGGTAATATTTCTGTTTTATGAGTTTCGTTTATAAAGAACGGTATGCGCTTATTTTCATATAATATCAATAAGGTAAACTAATGCATTTAATAAGATGTGAAACGTCTTAAGCGATGAACAATTCAAGTTAAGTCAGTGCAATTATTATCGTATTAACATGAACGACGGACAGAGAGACATTCGCTATGGAAATCATTTAACTGACAGCATGTTTTGTTATACATTCAACCTAAATCTTTCACTTTAGCGGAGTCATCAAACCCATTTTTCAACTATAAAATTGAGGAATACTACTACTTCGATGGTAACTGCAACGAATCAACCACAGAAATACAAGAACATTTCATTGAAGCATTGCTAGCTGGATTAGGAGACATTTGTTCAGCTAATGTCTGTGATATCGAGATTGTTGAGGTAAAACTAGTGTTCAATTACTCTTTAAAATAAAGCTCAGGCTTTTTGTGTATTTTTCTTTCATTGCTTTTACAAAGAAATCCTAGATTTATTCATTAAAAATAGTATGGGCAAACATCAAGAACGTTTGCGCATTTAAATGACCTACATAATTTTGTGATAACAAACACACTCAATAACTTTTTTTACGATGGTATTAGTAAAAATAGTGATACATTTACTTGTATTATAATAATCATCATGTATAGAGATTGAGAGCGGGCTAGGTATAAGTGTCCACCTCTCTTCAATGACGTATTTGGTTCGAGTACCACAGTAAACATGTTCTCTGGTCTCTCACTGAAAGGAAGTCGGTACTTACAGCTTACCGCTGTCTAAACTATCCATAAAGCTAAACTATACCAAAGAAACTATTCGTAAGATTAATATTTCAGGTTATATGTCCAGATTCAGACGAAGCTAGAAGAAGGCGTTCGTCAGACTCAGCAACAGTCATTGTGTGTGGCTTTGCTGTATCAATACAACAAAATAGCCAATCAAATGTGCAAACAGCGTTTGATATCAAGACTAAACTTTCTGAAGGCAGCCCAAATAAAAGCCTTAACATCAGTTCAGGTTCTCTGCTATTTGAAGGAAGGACGGTTTCCAATCCGGAATTATCATGTCCTTTGGGCTCATATAAGGACAACTTTACTCTTACATGTGGTGAGTGATTTTTGTTAATGTCCAAACGTTATTGTGTTTTGGTGATGACGTTTGCACTTCAACTATTCTTGTGAAACACTAGCTCAATGTTCAGCATTATAATTATGTCGACATAACACGTCTCTTCAACTCGTAATCGTTTTATCGTTATAAATGTCGGTATTATGCAACCGATAAGGATTTATTTCCTTTCTTTTAAATATAGTTGAATGTAGAAGAGGCAGATTCCACAAACCTGAAAACAACCGATGTGAAATCTGTCCTCGCGGCATGTTTCAGCCATTGCCAGGGCAAACTAAGTGTGATTATTGTCTTTTTAACAAAACAACAGAAAGGATGGGAGCTGTGCACTTTGACGAGTGTATTGGTATGTAATAATTTCAATTTTAATTAACCAAAAACATTATAATTACCAGGTGCCATTTATCAATTACTCTTGTACATGACTAATAAAAAATGGTAAGTTATATATGTTTGTAAAATGCAATCCATTTAAGAGTAATTTAAACCCATTGACAAACAATCTCGACAAACCGTTAGGGTTTTCTGCAAACCTATTACAAAATGTATGTAGTTAAATAAACTGGTAATTGTGAATATCCAACAACATAAAAGTAAGCCAACCTATTAGAACGATAGTTTTGAAAGGAAATGAGGGCCATGTCCCGGTTTCTATCAATAAATTAATTGTTTTGGGAAGCTGGCGATTGCCATGATGTTAAAACAAAATAACAACTGAAGGACAGGCCCAGTAACCTTCATTCAACGAAGACCCTGCTCAATTGGTTATTTGAACAAACCCATATCTATTAAATTTAACACTTATTATTAAAAGTTTGCATGATCACGTTTAATACATAAAACGAAAGCATAATTTTGTTGGCACTTCTCATACCAATATGGCACAACATATAAGACAAATGTACAACTTTAAGCAGGAAATCATTATCACACTCTGATTGACTCCTTCCAGATGCGTGTCCGCCTGGATATTTCTCAGCCAACGGGGTTCTTCCATGTTCTCCATGCGACACAGGCAACTTTGCGTCCACCTTTGGTTCTGTAGAATGTTCAGTCTGTCCTGGACCCACAACAACCAAACCTGGTGAAATAGCTAAGTCCGCTGATGATTGTTATGGTACTGATTTTGATATCATCCTTGAAATGTATAATGTATATGTTAAATATGACTGTTCTACGATGGAACTGGTATTCAGCATTCGATTGTGATTGTTGCAAATGAATTGAAATGGAATGAAATAAAAATGATATACAAGTAAATATATAAACCAAATACTATTAATGACTTAGTTCATAATACTTATGTCTTCATTAGATTTCGACCTTCAATTTTCATCGGATTCCGTAAAGAGTGCTGTTGCGACAACCAAGCAAGAAGTTATGTTGGAATCAAATGTTTATCTCAGTTTCTGGTTAAAGTGTTCAGCATGCTACAATATATTTAAAATATATGGAGAATTTGATGAAACAATTGCCTTTCTCGGGCATGCAAATAACACTGTGGAACTGAACTGGAAAGGGTATGAATTTCTGTTCACTTATTTGCAATTGATTTATATATTCGTTACTTATAATCATACCAAAATATCTGAAACGTAGATTGAGTTATTTTCATGTATAAACCTCTGTATTATGTTTTATTAGAAGACATGGTGTATAGAATGTCTTAGAACAGTTATATCATAAACGGACTAAGAAATACCCTGGGAAATAAGAAACATATTTTCAATACATGTCTTTATTGTACGATAATTACATTACTAAGTAAACATTCATTTATTTAGCTGTGTATTCACGGGACATATTGATGCGCTTGAATTCACAAAACGGTGGCAACACGTCGTGCTTCATTTGCAAGACGATAGTATGACACTTGTTTTAAACGGACACCCGATAATATCAGGGCAGAACTGCTCTACCACACACATGGCAGCTACAAATTTGACTCTTCACGTTGGAGGTAAACTCGATTAAGTTAACAATATACTTTTAATCCAAATCATTCAAAACTATCTGACCGAGATTAATATTAATTAAATGAATAAACCCTAAGTGTGTAAATGCCCTATAAAAATAATTACAAATACACAGAATATCCGGGCTACTATTATTAACTTCTGTTTTTAAGATTTCTTGTATGATTATTTTGATATTTTGAAGTTTCAAGTTCAAATCAGGCTAATGTTATCTTAGAAGAGTAAATATATTCCTTTAAGAAATCGTACAATCTAAGTATCAGTGGATGGCAATGACAAGATAATCCAAACAGCTGAAAATGAATTCCTAATTTTAAAAAACAACTATTTTTATACATTTCTGATGTAGCTAGCTGTTCATATTTTCTTTGAATTCCAGGCGACGGTTTTAGTGGAAGATTGACTTCCTTTAACGTTTGGGACTACAAACCCATCAGCGACGATACCAGAAACTGCTTCTCGGAAAATGAAGGAAACATCTTTTCTTGGAAACAGTTTGCTGATGCAGAGGGCCATTTTGCTGTCTCGATTAGTCAGTGCGATGGTAATTGGTATTGTTGATTTTCTTATCGTTGTATCCTTTATTTAACCTAATAATTAAGATAATATGTACGAGTACTCGTTCATATTAGCGTTTGGCAACCACTATATACAAATTGAAGTTGAAAAGTGGTTTAAGACCCCAGAAGACTCCAGTTCCAGTGAATTCTTGTTTCACTGACCGTTCCAAGGCGGTTATTCCATCACTTAACGGTAAAGCAATTTTGATGGGTATGGCTTGTTTGTGGGTGTTTGTATTTGCGTATGTGGTGTCAATATGTTTGTGCTGAAACGCACAAATGTCGGGTTCTATATGAAAGAAACGCTTACCGGTATGCTTATGACTTTTCACGATTTATTACAGACTATGATAACTGCCAAAGTGCACCATGTTTGAATGGTGGAACCTGTTACGACAAGATCGAATCCTTTACATGTTCTTGTATGCAAGGTTTCGACGGAGTGAAATGCGAACAGAACATTGATGATTGCGATATGAATTCCTGCCAAAATGAAGCTACATGTGAAGACGGGATTGACACATACATATGCGATTGTGGTGTTCATTACACAGGCGAATTTTGTGAAATTTTCGTCGGTGAGTGTAAACATTTTGGTTTGAAAGCATTGTCTTTATAGGTAAAATGTATCTAAGTCGTCAGTGTCATAAAAGAACTGTTCGATATGTATTATGTTAATAAAACCGCGGCATTACTGCAGTTGTATTGAATGGTTAAGAACCTGATCAGACACACCTAAGTAATCAGAGTTTCCAATCTACCAAACTACGAGTTTAAACGACGAAAGTTGTAAAACGATAAAATAATAGTTTTAGGGGCTACTGACTACTCTTGCTATTACCAGCAAACATACGATGTTCTTGCAAATGATGTTTATATCAGATTGCACTAACATAAACATTTGCTTATGATAATTAGTATAAAATTCCTTACGTTCTACAGTGAATGGATCGTGGTCGGCTTGGGGTGACTGGGGAGAATGCTCAGTTACCTGCGGCAGGGGACAACGTTCGCGTTACCGTCAGTGCGACAATCCTGTGCCGGAAAATGGCGGATTTGACTGTGTCGGTGAAAATGAGAAGGTTGAGCCATGTGCTTTGCCAGATGATTGCATTTACGGTAAATTGTTTTGTTGTTATATGAACACAAGGATATGAGTATGTGCTTTCCCAGCAAACTGTAATAACGGTTACCAACCGGAAACAGTGATTATTTTCCAAAACTACGTTATCAAGAAATCCATAAATTTTACAATCTGTGCATCATAAATTTTGTACATTTTTGGTGCTCACAAGGTGAGTTATAACGCGCAAAAAAGAACGCTTGTACATGTCCGTAGATCGACCGGGATATTGCCAATATTCATTTCATATTTTCCTTACATCAGAGTGTAACGAGGACCCCGAAGATCCCGAGAATGGCGCCATAAATTGCTCATGGACAAGCAATGTCACCAAGGAGTGCTTCCCCTTTTGTCAGGATGGTTTCGCGTTTGATTCCGATGAATTCTTGGATCATATTGAGTGTGGACCTAACACAGGATTTACATGGAATATACGGAATGAAGATAACCCGAAGGCACAAATACCATCTTGTACAGGTACATTATGTTGATGTTATATCAACATTAACATAAAATATGCATGGTCATAAGTAAATCATGCAAAAAGAACAAATAATTTCCGCCTTCTTGGTCCGTGTTCAGGTATATATAATTTCGCTGAAATCAGTAGCTAAACTGTATTGTCGCCAACCGCTAATGACATAAGCTATACTCGATCAAAAGGGCCGATTTCTTTATAGTGAATGTAAGCATACCCGCTTGGTTTGAACTCCCCGAGGCTCGAGTTATTTTCGCCGGTCCCTTGGAGTTCGAGCCAACGGGGTTCGACTGTATAATGACCAGCTTAAAAAAAAGTTTATACACGTTTATGTAGTTCCAACCAAACATATGTAAAACAATCTAATGATACTTCACTTCAATATTAGTTTTTGTTTATTATGTATAAAATAAACTCTATACATGATAAAAAGCATTTAAATTTCAGAGGCCAAACTTGCTGAAGATAACATAATGAGATATTCTGGTGAATATGAAATTGTAAATGGCGACTCCAGCAGTGCCGACAACAGCAGCTTAAGACCTGCAGTGAAACTGAAAGTAGAGAGTCTCGTTGAGGAGTTAGATTGTGTGGTATCAGGAACTTGCAACGTCAAAGGTTTAGAAGTAGTATCAGAGGTGGATACGGCATCTATCAGAAAGAGGTCTTTGGCAGGCATGCTATTTGTATTAAGGCTTTCTTGTTCGCCAAATGCAGGTAACTATTTGTACATGTGTTGATATTTAATTTTAGTTGATTTAAATAAAAATCAAATGAAATGACACGACCTTTAAAAATAAGATTTTTTCAAGGATTTACCAAATGACTTTAGCACCAAACGGTCGTCAAACTAATCCTAAGGAATCTCGACCTTACAAGAAATCACAGACTATTTTAACACAAATGATCTTTGCAACAACTATTTTATTTACTGCACGTATAAACGTTTCTTTCTTAGAATTTCGGGAATGCTACGATATCTTAGAACAAGCTTATAACACTCTTCAAAATTACGTCAATCAGACGTTGTTTGCGGTCAACGTTAATGGAGTTACGTTAGACCTAGTACACAATGGAACATCTGTAGAAGGAGAAGTGAACTGCTCACCTGGCACTGTGCAGATTGATTACTTCTGTGGTAATTATTACAAATGAATTATCCATTTTATCAAACAATAACATGCTTTAAATTATTTTCTAGCTACAAAGGTTTAAAAGGAACAATCAGTTATTACTCATACAAATAAAATGGAGAGAGTTTTAATGGTTCAAAAATACCTGGCCCATGTCGATCAGATGTGTTTTTTTGTCAGTACTTACCCTAAACTTAAATCTACTCACCACATATAACACAGACAAAGATTTTATTCTGAATATTGTCGGAGCAAGTTTTTTTTAAATATTATATTGTAAATCAATTTCAGTACCCTGTGGGTCAGGAAACTACCCCGATGATTTCTTCTGTGAGCGTTGTCCACGTGGAACGTACCAGGATGAGATTGGCCAGTTGGACTGTAAACCTTGTCCCGATGGCTGGACCACCGCTGGGATGCAAACTAGAAACATCTCACTTTGCAACGGTAAACCAAATATGCATTGTATCTGATAGGTAGTGAGGAGGTCAAAGGAGTTTAACACTCGCCAAGTGGAGTGTAATAGTCTTTCATATACAGTTTCACATGAAACTTTTAGGGGCACTAAACAAATAAACACTTAACTAGTTCAAGTGTTTGCCAATATCAAGTCGATATCATTGTTTCCGCGCATATGTGTACCTTTATATCTAATTAAGTAATGTATCTGCTTGAGTATTCTTATTGTCTTTCGAAATAGTTTAATTTTCATTATACTCTGAGTTTACACTTATATCATTAACACTATTTTAGTGCCACTGGATAAGCCAACACACAGTGAACGTCCTGTTTTCTGTAAGTACCTTTCTGGTTCTTTATCAAGATATAACGTAAAATACAAAGTGGGCTGCAATGGCCTAATCACTTAATTTTTACACAACCGTTTACAATTTTCCTCTTTGAATTACCATTAACGCTTGAAGCATGTGAGCCTTCGATTCATTTTATTATTTATTTATTTCAGATAGCTTCATAATTACTGGGTTGGTTGTGAGTGTGTTCTTAGTTTTTATTGGCGTTTGGTGTAATCGTAAATTGGTAAAGTAAGTACTTGTTACTAGTTTTTCTTTCTGTTAAAAATACGAGTCTAATCTGTATATAAACTAGTATATATTATTTTTCTCTTGCTTTGGGCGATTTGGCTACCGTTTTAATTAGCGACCACATTGATTTGCAATCTCCCGTAGTTAAAATGTATGTTCATAGTGTGAGTCTGAAAATGCTTACTGATCATAATTTATAGAAGCAACGTGTATTGTGGAAGACGGCCAAAGAAAGTCAGCGCATATCCACGCAGACACGGCCATCCCCGAGAGATTGGGTATTGACTTTTCTTTTTTATTTGCAAGAGCCTAAATAATGATGTTCCGTGCATACACTTTATAGTTTGAACTATAATAAAGCTGATACCATTGACGAATTTATCACAACACAGATCCATTAGTAATGTAAACGTGGTCAGTTTAGGTTCAGGTCCATCTGCACAGCTGCATATATATTAAAACATTATATATATTATGTAATTAAAACGTTGTAGATCGAGGAAAAAATCTTACAGTAGTAAACTTTAAAAATATAATGGATCAATACAATATAAAATAGTAAAAAAAAAAAAACAGCAAGCGTTCGGAAATAAAAGGCCTGGGTTTCAGCGACCCTCTGGTAGGAGTAAAAGACAACAGTTATGGTCTTTGCGGAAATAACAGTCCTGGGTTTAATGAGACTGTTTATTGGAAGTAGTATTAATGCAACACTTAATGTTTGAACCGGGAAATAGTGTGATATGTAAAACTTTTCACATGTTGTTTTATTTTATTTTTCAGGAATATCAAATATGCATGGGGTGAAATGCATCATGGCCAAAGTAATGCTGATGAAAATGACTTTGTTGAAAAATCAATATGAAGGTCTACCCGATAACAACTGACGTGGACAACGGCTTTCCACCTCCATATTCAAAATGACAATTTACAATTTCAGACGTGAATGTACAGTCCAGTCACAAACTTTCTTAAAGATGATTCAATAAATTTCCAGAAAGAAATCGCGATATGCTTTTTGGGGAAAAAAATGGAGACGTTTTATATAAACATTACAAAGTGCATATTTATAATAAAAAAGTCAATACTGTTTCACATTTTTGGTATTGTTTTTTATTAGTTTTGAATTATAAAAAACTATTTAAAACAAAGAGCTGAGTTTGAAAATCCGGTGCCCGTGGTCTTCGGGCATGAGTTGAAACTACAGTATGGATTGATTACGACCAAGTTCACTAGAGCATAGCAGCCTGTGTAACGAGAAAGATGTCAGTGTGTCGAGAAAATAAGTAATGGCCAAGTGTCTAGTAAAACGGCCATAACATGCTGTTATGTCACTATTTCTGTTCAAGCTAAATAAATGATATGTTCTGTTATGTTATGCAAAAGGCACGTATGATGGTCACCTTGATATATTAAATGACGTCCACGCATAGTTAGAAAGCATGGAATATATTTTTCTCCCACCTCAGATAAGTAGATCCAAAAAATTTAACCATGCTAGAAATTCTTGCCCACGGGCAAAGATAAAACGTCCAACTATAAAACAGTTTTCATGCCCCTTTCAAGAAAAAATGCTTCACTCTCCTCAGAACTATTTAAAGACCGAATTCACTATTAACGCATATCCATGACAAACACGAATTATCACATATCCATACGCATTTATTTTCACTTCGCACAAAAGAGCTCCAGCAAAAAATACATTTTTTCTTAATTTTGTTGGTGGGAGATAAGGCATCTTCCATAGCCGCTCGGTAAACCTCGTTTCCGCAAAACACCCTACGCTCGGGTCGGGATGAACCTATCTTACACTCTCGGCCATGGAAGATACTTATAATCTTAGTCAGATACCACTGAATAAATTTCCGGTATATCGATGTTCAATTCAATTTGCAATATAACACTCATTTTCTCACTTTCACCAAAACCATATACGGGGAGAAAGCTCCACTCGTGTACTAATCATTAAACAATGTTACCACTGTATATTCGGTGACCATATCAAAACAAACAATGCTGTGAAAATTTAAACAAGAACATAGTACATCTAGCATTTTCAATGATTTTGAAAACACAAACCATTGGGCTGCAAATTCTATAAAGATGGAAAGAAGCCAATGGTATGGCATGAAACAATGAGTAGGCACTTCCGTGTATAAAGTGCCCTCTAGATGGCGTATTCACAATGGTATGGCATGAAACAATGAGTAGGCACTTCCGAGTATAAAGTGCCATCTAGATGGCGTATTCACAATGGTATGGCATGAAACAATGAGTAGGCACTTCCGTGTATAACATGCCCTCTAGAAGGCGTATTCACAATGGTATGGCATGAAACAATGAGTAGGCACTTCCGTGTATAACATGCCCTCTAGATGGCGTATTCACAATGGTATGGCATGAAACAGTGAGTAGGCACTTCCGAGTATAAAGTGCCCTCTAGATGGCGTATTCACAATGGTATGGCATGAAACAGTGAGTAGGCACTTCCGTGTATAAAGTGCCCTCTAGATGGCGTATTCACAATGGTATGGCATGAAACAGTGAGTAGGCACTTCCGAGTATAAAGTGCCCTCTAGATGGCGTATTCACAATGGTATGGCATGAAACAGTGAGTAGGCACTTCCGAGTATAAAGTGCCCTCTATACCCTACATAACGTAAAAACGCCATTTTCTGAAGAATTCCTACATATACACATTTTATATGGCTAGATTTTTCTGATTTTTAAAACAATACAAGTAGTCTGTCCATGCGTTAACGTGATTGAAAAGTCACATATTCAAAAAGTAACATCAGAGTTTTAAAACTGAAATATTCTAAAATACTGAAATACTGATGGTTTTAATACACGGTGACTCAATTATAAGAAAATATGTGCAAAGGTTGGAAATAATCATTATGCAATGTAACTATACAAATGTTACATTTCTTTCAACGCAGATAGAACAGAATTTTATTTCACTACAAGCTTACAGCCTATGAGTTTTATATCCACGGTGGAGAACCCACATGACTTATGTGCACGGCAAAATGTAAATCTCGAGGTCTCGATTCAGGTAGTTTCTTAATAACTCGTCATTGAACGTTTGTCTCTGACAATGCGTTTTAACATATAGACACGGACACTGAGCTATTTTTCAATGAAAAGAGTGTTATTTTCGTAAAATACAGTCGTGTAGTTTAACAATATAATCGCAATGAATATATAAAAGGCTTTTAATTTGTCGTGATGTGTGTTCCACGTGACATACATGTACAGCCAGTATAGTGACATATAACTTTGTCAATTTTCTAAATTCCACAGAGGGTTACAATTGTTTATTTTGTTGCCGGGTCGTTGGACTCATCAGGGCGCAGACGGCGATGGTGGTTTGCTGCTCGCGCAAGATTGTCTGGTTTCGGGAGGATGATGTCATCGGGAGTCACCATATCCCGCATGACTCGCTCCACGGTGGCGGCGGCCGACTCGAACAGACGTTCCTTAGCCACTTCCTTAACCTGAATAATACAATAAGAGTTATTATTTTTATAAGTATTATCAATCATAAGTATCAATTATTATGAAATTATTTTTTTTTCACACGCACCTTCTTCGTCATCATCACTCTATTGGCTGCCCCCGGATCTGCTGGATGAATATGTCCACCCAGACCAGGTATGAACATGCCCATGTACTCCTTCACGGAGGCAGTACACTTCATCTTCTTGTTCCTGATGGCGCACCTCCAATACTGTCGGCCTCCGACCTTGACCCCTTTGGTATACCTAGAAAATGGTATATTCGTTAACATACTCGAATCTAGCGAATGATGAAATAATCACTTTATAACTTACTTTACGGGAACAAAATTATGGTTTTGAGTAACTTCTTTATTATCATTAGCACTGAGCATTCCTGATGTTTCACCTACCAAGCACCCTTAAACGCTTGAGAAACGCTACATGAAATTACAGCATCCTCTTAACTCACTATGCGTAATATGCAAACATGCAGATAACAATAAAGGAATTGTAAATGTCGCTATGGTGATATTACTTTACGGGAAAAAGCATGGCTTTTTTTAAATATTTTTATCATTTTGTTTTTAACTTGCCTGTTCCGCATTTTCGGTGGTTCCATCTACCACAGCTGTCGCAAGCGACAGCGTGTGACCTCGTAATGTTTACGTTGCATTCAAGGCATTAGGATACTGATCTGCCATAATGAAATGGTAGTCTGAATTGACTGACAAAAACAACATTGTCATGCATTATATACATCTTCGAATGGAATAGTTCACTCACATTACAAACTGTCAATCATTAGTGACCTCAGTTTACCAATCTAGGAACAAACACAAGCGTATTGCTAATTAATTAATGACTATGTTGTCACTTGATTGCAATTATAATTAAACAAGTTGCATCATTACTATTGGAACCAATGTTAAATTGTTTAAATGTTTAATTAATTTCAGATATTTAAAAGAAAATGGATACTATATGGAAATATATTATTATTATATAATTTGTCTTAAGCATACGTCATAACATACAATTATACTAAATATATTATCTTATAAAAGTAAAAATATATTATTATTATTATTAAATGCTGTTAAGCCGTTTGAGTGTGATGTATAACTTAAACCCAATATTTTTATATGTATTCAATATTTACATGTAGGTTATTATAACGTGTAAAACGTGTAATACAAAAGTAATTGTTGAAATTTGTGAAAATAGATCTGTGACTTTGATTATCCAGTGTGTTTTATATAAATGACTAGAGCTATCACTGAATATGATTAACACCCCCGAATGCGACCCTGATGGGAACTGTTAGTGAAATATTTAGAAATCCCCTAAAAGTTACAGCGTGGAAAAGTTATGGTTCTTGTAATCTGCACTTCACCGCATTGTGCTTTACCATTGCATGATGTTTAATTAAATTCCATCAAGAAATTTTCAAGTTATGCTTCGTACAAGATATTCACTGCACTTCCTCTATTTTTGCATTTGAAGTTTCAATCAATTCCATCCAGTAGGTTTCAAGTAATTGTCCAGAGAAAAGTTTGACGAACAAAGGGGAATAACTGTTCTTGTACACTTCTTATTGTGCTTTACCATTTTATGACGTTTTATTAGATTCCATCTAGTAGTTTTCAAATATTAATCCGGACAAGAAAAAGTGAAAAAGTAACAAATGACAACAACTCTGCAATAAGCTAAAAGTGAGTTATGGTTCCCGTACATTGCAATTCATTTCATCATGTTCTATAACATTGTTTGAAATTTAATTAAATTCCATCCAAATGTTATCAAATCATGCTCCGGACAAGGAAATTTGTAATGGACCAACGGACCGAACAAACAGGGCGACTCCAATATACCCTGTTTTTACTTGATTTGCCGAGGGTATAATAAAACAACAGAATAATAAATATATTTCAACTATTTATTCCAATGCAAGGGTGGATAAAATCATATGTTGTCTTTTTTTAAGTAACTTAAAGGGACTCGCTCATGTTTTGGCACCAAAAAATAATTTCCCCGGAAATGCATTTGAAAACACATGACTGTAATAAGTTTACTCTTTTATTCAGAAATTGCAGAAATAAATACAATTAAAGAATAAAATGAAAATCTGGTTTTAGTGGAAGCAAATCCATGGTAGTACAGTCAAGAAAAAAAATAAGAAAACCAACATTTAAGCCAATTGGCAACACCGAGACAAACATACCATTTATATTTTAACATTTATTAAATACCTTGAATACCTTGAAAACATCACATGTTAATTGCAATCAACCATTCATGCTACAGCCTTTTGCTGAATTGCCTTATCAACTGTTTTGGAAATGGTGGACTTCAAAGACAATATTTGAGCATTTATCAACATTTGTTAAGGGTTCCAGCTGTCAGTATCGTAGTTTTAAAACTCCTGATGATTTGACACTTTATTTCATATTAATAAAACATATCTGTAAAAAAAATGCATTGTATTAACCAGGTGTGAGTCCCTTTAAACGGACTTATTTTCCCATAATATTCCACGCGGTTATCAGCCAAGGTATTCTTGCAAGGATTTCAATCAAAACACATCAAATATATGGTATTTTAATGATTGTTTAAGAAGTAAACTGCTTAGACAGTGGACAGTATATACACAGATTAAACACACTTTACTTAACACATAAACATGCCTATTAAGGAAACAATAATAATACAACACTTTGTCACTATATACCAATATGTATAAGCAGTATAAATTAAATCAATTCTGAAAAACAGGATTTTAAAAATCAGGCTTAAATTCATGCAGGGAGCCATAGAAATAAATAACATTATAAAGTAAATGTAGCAGGAGTTTCATGTATGTAAAACTCATATTTTTGTCCAGATTTGGATCTAAAATTTGTTCTCAAATTGCACGCAGATGGCAGATGTATACGGAGGTATACCACTAATCAATTTGTTAAATGTTAAATTATTTGGTTACCATTGAACAGTTCTGATGTTTCTATAGCATCTACCAAGCACCCTTACACGCAATAGAAAAACATGAAATTACATCATCCTCACAACTCACTATGTGTAATATGCAAACATGCAGATAAAAATAAAAAATAATGGAATTGTATGAAAAAGCAAAATGCTGTTATGATGATATGGCTTAAACATTTGTTAAACTGTGGTCAAAAATGTTGTAAAACTTGTATTTTTATTTATTTTATAAGACAATAAAGCTGACTGCTCTTATAATGACAATGTCAAGTGACATCTTAAGGTTGTGTCATTTTGGTCTACCTACCCTCTTTCTGTGTAAAATGTATAAATTCATTTTTGCACTTTCAAAGAAAGAGGTTCAGACGATTTCTGTAAGATGTATATATAAACATTATCTAAACTAAAGGTTTTATGTACTAAGTCCACATAGTTTTAGATTGACCGACATATATATTTATTCTGATTAATAATATAATACTTTTTCAATACTTTAACCTCCATAACAGTACACAATAACTTGTACAATTTAACAGATTATATAAATGTTAGACAAATCATGCACCAAATATTCCGAAAATTACTTTAAAAGACAATTCATTCACCAAAATTTCCTAAAATTACTTTTAAAAAATCTATTGAATTACCTATTTTCCATTTATACAGTATTTTATTACTGTTGAAATGATTTTTATTCCCACTATTCAAGTAGGAAACATAAATAAAATAAAAACTTAACAAACCAAAAAAATGTGGCCTCACACTAGAAATCCTAACCCTCAAATATTCAAATGTAAATAATGATCCAAGATGCATAGAAAAAAATTCATTTAGTGTTTATTTCCAATTTAATTGATTGAGTTAGGTCAAAACAACCCATGATCAATCATTTCATTTAACATAAAATGCAAAAGCATACGCAATCAATCAAATAAAGGTTACACTAACAAGAGCTGTCACTGGGACAGCATGCTCGACTATTACGAATATTATGATGCTTTTAAGTTCGAGGATTGCACAGTTTGGTGAAACATGGATGGATCAAAGTAAGACTATACAAGATGCAACAAGCAAATTCATTGAATTGATATCCCCCGCCTGATTGGGCTAAGTCAAGGAATGGAAATCAATTGTTGATGAAATATAAATATGAGTTTGAGTTTGATTGCAACTGTTTGAAATAAAAAAATATTGTATATAATGTAACATTTAGAATTGACCAAGAAACCTAGTTTATGACTCCATGTTACCCAGTTCCAAACTAATCTAAGATTTCATCAAGGCAAACATTCTGATCAAGTTTCATGAAGAAGGTTCCAGTTATATTGCAAAAAATATAGCCTCTAGAGTGTCTACAAGGTTTTTTTTTAAGATTTGACCCAGTGACATCATTTTTCACCCCACATGACCTACTAGAATAAAACTATTCCAAGATTTCATTGAGGCATTCTGATTAAGTTTCATGGAAATTAGACCAGATGTATTGCCTCTAGAGTGTTCCCAAGATTTCTGTAAGATATGAACTAGTTTTTGACCTATATGATACACTTTTAAAACGCATTCGAAATTTAACCCATAAGAACATTCTGACCATGTTTGAACTTAATCAGACCAATCACCACCATGAAATAGTTTCTGAGAAGATTTTTGAAAGATTTGACCTTGTGAGCTTATTTTCGATCATATGTGACCCATTTCAAATAAGACCCAAGATTTCATCAAGGAAAACATTCTGATTAAGTTTTATGAATATTTGACCATGTACATGTATAATGCCTATAGTATGTTCCAAAGTTTTTTCTAAGATTTGACCTACTGACCTAGTTTTTGACCCCATATGACCAACTTTTTTAAATGGTCTATATTTCATCAAGGGGTACATCATGACCAATTTTGAAAATAACTTGACCAATCATTACCATGATATGGTTCTGGACAAGATTTGACCTAGTGACCTAATTTTCGATCATATGTGACCCAGTTTTATTTACGACCATGAGTTCATCAAGGAAAACATTCTGATTAAGTTTTATGAGTATTTGACCATGTATATTGCCTCTAGTATGTTCCAAAGATTTTTCTAAGATTTGACCTAGTGACCTTGTTTTTGACCCCAAATGACCCACTTTTAAAAGTGGCTGAGATTTGATCAAGAGGAACATTCTGACCAAGTTTGAACATTTTCTGATCAATGCCTACCAAGATATGGTACCGGATTGACGGACGGACGGACGGACGGCAGGAAGGACGGACATACGGAAGGACGGAATGACGGACGGACAACACCAAAACAATATCGCCCTCCCGAAATCTTCGATTCGGCGGGGGATAAAAACTTAACAAGAGTTGAGAAGTGAAAAATGCATTATGTGCAAGGTAGGGTAATTATACTAGATTGTTTACAGTTTCAATGCCGTACATCAAGAACTTGCTGAATTATTGACCTACATGTGCTTACATGCAAAACCTCATATAATAAAGGGGCAAAAATTATTTTAAATGCAAGATTATAAGTATCTTCCATGGCCGAGAGTGTGAGATAGGTTCATCCCAACCCAAGCGCAGGGTGTTCTGCTGAAACGAGGTGGGAGAAAAAGTTATCTCACTTTATTAATTAAGAGGGCTGGATGGTTGGAAACACATATCTAAGGTTTCAATGCAAATGTGGTTACATGCAAAACCTTCACCAGAATTTCTAAGTCAAATAATAAAGGGACGTAATTAGCATGTTTGACAAAATACAGCTATCTTACTTGATTAATTAAGAAGGTTTGATGGTCAGGAGCCCTTGTATAAAGTTTCAATGCAATACCTGATGTATCTGCTGAGCTTTTGACTTAAATGTGGTTACATGCAAAACCTTAAACAGATTTTCTAAGTCGAATAATAAAAGTTCATAATTTGCAGATAAAGCAATATAGTTATCTAACCTGGTTATTTTAGAAGCAAGGATGATTGAATACTGTTGTAAAAAGTCTCAATCCAAACATCAAGTAGTTACCGAGATATTAACCTATGTATACATGATGTATTTGCTGAGATATTGACTAAAATATGGTTACATGCAAAACCTTGAACATAATTCTATGTCAAATAATAAAGGCCCATACTTTGCATTATATTCAAAAAAGTGTATTCTAACTTCATGAATTAAAAAGATTGGATAGTTGGGAACACATATCTAAATCTAAATTTTCAAAGCAATACATTATGTATTTGCTGAGATAATGACTTAAAGGTGCTTACATGCAAAACCATAACCAAAATGCGGCGCCCACGCCCACGCCAACACTAGGATGAGTATGTAGCACTCCTTATTCTTCAAATAACAAATAAAAATAACATAATATAGAAAGTGTGTAATAAATAGTTTTAAGTATTGCAAATCATAAAGAAATTCATACTTTATAACACAAATTATTCAAGAAATCAAGTGTATAAACATAAATAATTGTCTTTAATGTAACAAATAATAAATAAATATTTACAACCCTAAACAGATCCAAGTAATGTATAAATGGTAAAACCATGCTCATTTAGAGTTGTAACAAAATTTCATTTCTATTAAATGTTTATAAATACATTAGTTTTAATTGATAAAATATTCACTCCATAATTACTGATATTTATCACATATTAACATTTCATACCGATTAAAATAAACGCTTAATTGAAGGAAAAAAATCAAAAAGCCAATGACAATGATACAAAAATGGCTGTCAGACGGAAAAATGTAACAATAAGAAAATTATCAATTACACTCACAATACTGCAGATAAAAGGTAATTTGATTCAACGCATGCAATTGTAATTGTATGAATCATATTACAGATAACATTTATAATAATGATTGTATATAAATATTTACTAAAACAAACAGGTAAGTATTTAATTCCATTATTTAGCACATGAAAGTCAATTTAAACAAGAGATGTTTGTCAAACATTATGCCCCCCCTGAGCGCCATGTTGTCAGGATTATATGGACAATTAAATGAAATATGCATGGACCGAAATGACAGCTGATTTGTTGCTGTTTTAAGATTATGACCATTAAAGTGTGAGGATAAAGTGTGTTATGACCGTCATGACCTTATACTCTATGAACTCAAAATCCAGAGTCATTAGCTGGTCACCAGAAACCTAAATGTCAAGTTTGAGGGCCATGGGTGCAGGCATTGTCAAGTTATCAAAAGACAAGTTTTTTTCGTTCAAGGTCACTGTGACCTTGACCTTTGACCCGATGACCCCTTAAATCATAAGGGGTCATCTACAAGTCAGAGGCAACTCCAAGTCAAGTTTGAAGGCCATGGGTTCAGGCGTTGTTGAGTTATCACTCGGACAATCTTTTACCATTCAAGATCACTGTGACCTTGACCTTTGGCTCTATGAATCCTAAAATCAATAAGGGTGATCTACTGGTCAGGCTTAACATCCATGTCAAGTTTAATGATCATAGGTTCAGGCATTGTCGAGATATCATTGGGGGAAGATTTGTTAACTTTTTTGCATTAAAGGTTACTGTGACATTGACCTTGGCCTGATGACCCCCAAAGTCAATAGGGGTCATCTACTTGGCAGGCCCAACCTTCATGTCAAGTTTGATGACCATAGGTCCAAGAATTGTCGAGTTTGCTTTCAAGGTCACTGTGACCTTGACCTTTGACCCCTAAAATCAATAGGGGTCATCTACTGGTCAGGCCCAACCTCCATGTCAAGTTTGAGGGCCATGGGTGCAGGCATTGTTGAGTTATCACTTGGACAACCTTTTATCATACAAGGTCACTGTGACCTTGACCTTTGGCCCAATGACCCCTAAAATTAATAGGGACAATCTTCTGGCCAGGTTCAACCTCCAAATCAAGTTTGAGGGCCATGGGTGCAGCCATTGTCAAGTTATCACTCGGATAACCTTTTACCATTCCAGGTCACTGTGACCTTGACCTTTGGCCCAATGACCCCTTAAATCAATAGGGACCATCTTCTGACCAGGCCCAACCTCCAAGTCAAGTTTGAGGGCCATGGGTGCAGGCATTGTCGAGTTATCACTCGGACAATCTTTTACCATTCCAGGTCACTGTGACCTTGACCTTTGGCCAGATGACCCCAAAAAACCATAGGGGTCATCTCCTGGTCAGGCCAATTCTCCAAGTCAAGTTTGAGGGCCATGGGTGCAGGCATTGTTGAGTTATCAATCGGACAACCTTTTACCATTCAAGGTCACTGTGACCTTGACCTTTGGCCCAATGACCCCCCAAAACGATAGGGGTCATCTACTGGTCAGGCCCAACCTCCAAGTCAAGTTTGAGGGCCATGGGTGCAGGCATTGTTGAGTTATCACTCGAACAACCTTTTACCATTCAAGGTCACTGTGACCTTGACCTTTGACCCATTGAGCCCAAAAAACAATAGGGGTCAGCTACTGGTCAGGCCCAACCTCCAAGTCAAGTTTGAGGGACATGGGTGTAGGCATTGTCACGTTATCACTCGGACAACCTTTTACCATTCAAGGTCACTGTGACCTTGACCTTTGGCCATGACCCCCAAAAACAATAGGGGTCATCTACTGGTCAGGCCCAACCTCCATGTCAAGTTTGAGGGCCATGGGTGCAGGCATTGTTGAGTTATCACTCGGACAAGCTTTAAAATTATATTACCATTAAAGGTCACTGTGACCTTGACCTTTGACCCGATGACCCCCAAAATCAATAGGGGTCATCTACTGGTCAGGCCCAACCTTCATGTGAAGTTTGATGACCATACGTCCAGGAATTGTTATTGCAAGACAATAATATTTTACTTTTACTGTTCCACACTCTCTGAAGTATAATTCCGTTGCCCTGGCAACAGACTAGCTTCCCTTGATGACACTGACCCAATGTCAAGGTCAGGGGTCTTTTGTTGCCTAGCAGCAGCACCAGAAATTATCTCAAAATCCTCTTCTTCAGTCATAGATAATGGAAATTTTCCATGTTTATCACTTGCTGACCTTTGACCTTGGCTATGTGAATAATCAAGGCCAGTATTTTTCTGTACACCAGAGATGGAAATTTCCCCAGAAACCGGTAGACTAGCCATTCTGGTGAGCTGTTTTGTGGGAAAGCTGGGCTGTTGTCGGAGAGGGTCAGAGTTGGTCCTTTCTCGGAACTGTTCATCATCCTGTACTGGACTGAGGGGTGGTTCAAAGCCAGGGGTGATAGAGGTTTGTCTACTTGGTGATCCTAGAAGGCAAGGCATGAACTATTATGTTTTGGCTAAATTACTATATATATTCAACTAAAAATTCTCTACAATTGTTTGGGTAAACAAGTGAAAATATTTGACTTAAAATAATAGTGGACTGATAAGTTGACCATTTTCTAGCACACAATTTGAAAACTATAAAGAAATTTTGCAAATCGTTTGGTGAAAGATCTAATATTCATATCTTATTTTAGCATATAATTTTAACCACAATGCACAAGTCAAAGATTGTACCTTCAGAACCTAAATCTTTCTTTTATCCTTCCCAAATATTGTTCATACCATTGTTAACTACACTTTGCCAATTTGATGCAGCCAGGGATTTGGATAACGGAAGTTTGAAAGAATATTACTCCCTACAAAAGGACTTAAAGTTAAAATTCCAAAACTAAGTCCCTGGAAATACAGAAACTTCCATAATATTTAATTGTGGACACAACTTCCAAAGTCGAAGGCTTTCAAAACCTGCTGGCAATATTGCCAGTATGGTAACATTTTCCTGATTTTAAATGAATCATTTGAAAACCCTTTGAAATTAGAGTTGGTATGTTTGAGTAGCTCATTATTTTATGTCAATAAGAACTGCAATTCAACAATGGAGAACATCTAAACTGTGCATGTGACTAACACTAAAAAATTTCGGAAGAAAAAAATCTTAATTTGCCGCCAAGAAAGTTCATACATCCAGTTTCAAATCCTTAATAGAAGCCCTCACAGTACAGTCATGGTCTGTATTCATATAAATCGAGCTTTAATTCTACACTCACCTTTGTCCAGTTGTGCCTTTGAGAGTTCAAGGTCAGAGTAAAGTTGCAGAATGTGGCTTTCAAGCGCTTGGTTTACACGCAGGGAAGCTTGATGTTTCTCCTCTACACTCTGTCAATATAATAATAACAACTGTAAAATAACTTACGTATGATATTTGTTTATCCTGAAAAATAGCTGGGGATCTGTTTGAGTAAAAGGGATTAAGGCCCAAAACTTCTTCATGGTTGCAGGATTAACCCTGAACTTTACAACACCTGTATGATATTGCTTGGGAGCTTATGCTTGTTGAGAAGCCAAGAAAACATGGCCTTGGTTTGACTCACACCCACTTATCTGGTATGTTAGAGGCTTACACAGACCAATCTCAACCAACCTTAACAGAAGAGAGACTGAGAAAAAGAGTTACTTCTCCATTCCGGGAAATTGACATTTTTGTTTCATTAATGCATTTAATTGTATAATATTATTGTTATTAATTACACTTGATCCAATTTGAATACATTCCATGCTTCTGCAGTTATTAGATTCAATGCTCAGGTTTCATGTATTATTATTTGTAATAAAAACTGGCTAAACCAACAAACTTTGACATTTCATTTCATATGAATGAAACCCACCTGAAGTTCTTCACTATGTCTGGCCTTTACTTTATCCACAAGCAGTTTCATCTGAGACATGGCCTCTTCCTTAGATGTTAGGGACTCCATTTGATCTCTCAACTGGGCCTGACAACCTTCCAACTGGGTTGACTTAACGCTTAAATCCTTCTTTAGGGCTGAAATTCAGATGTCATGCATGTATTTCATGTTGGCCATCAAACATAATATAATTTCTTCAAGGCAGACAGATCCAAATGCATGGCCAACAACTCCACTTGGGGTTGAAAAACTGAGGTCATACATGCATGTTATGTTGGACTTAAGTGATTCTAATTGATCTTTTAGCTCGGCCTAACAACCGTCTAATAAGGTCAACTTCAGACTGGATTTAATTTTCAAGGCTGGATTATAGTCCATATTAATTCATTCACAAGAGAAGAATCAATAGCAAATAGATACAACATTAAAAATCCTACATAAAAACAAAGACTATCTCAGCAGCGTGACACATGCCTCCAATTTGGCCTTGTTGGAATGATTGCCAATTAACCTTTAAGTGTGATCTTGACCTCTGAGAATGAATGCTAGGCATGTCACATCTACCCATGCTGCTGTACATTTTGATGAAAGTTGATAAACATCCGAAAAAATTTAAGTAAGAAACAGCTGAGACACTATTAAAAGGACGACAGGACAAACAGACAGTGCGATTACCGTATGACTCCCTTCGGGGGCATAAAATACTATAAAACTATAAAGATGCAAGCATATACTAATGCTCAACTTAACATTTATTAACCTGATTACTGATAACAGGGACAACAGAACAATGACAAAAGTAGTCAACATCTCATTTTTTTCCTTAACAACAGATATTCCTTTCCTCAAAAAAATGTTAGCTAAAGGATGAGCATTTTATCTCCTTACTGTGTATTTCCTGCTGTAGGCCAGCCTGTATGTGTTTATGCTCCAAATGTGAGGCCTTGCTGGCCTTGTAGGCTAGGAGTTTCTCGCTACTCTTGTGTTGTAACTCTCCCATCAAAACCAGCTCCTTCTGCAGCTGTAGGACCTGCAATAAAAAAAAATGGTTTATTGAAATTTAAAAATGTAATCCAATCCTGTATATATTTCTCCTATCCAGACAACAACATTGAAGAATTTCGGAAGAAGCAGAAACCTGCCTTTGATTCTCCATTGACAAAACAGGAATAACACATGAAATATCTATGCCGGAAACTATCTATGTGACTAGCTACACAATACAGGCATAATAATAATCCAAATCATTATTGGATATTTATCATTTCAATTAATTTCTGAGAAATAATGCGCACTCGTACTAAAGGACATTTGGAAATATTTGGCCATAATTGACGTGTACGTGCAGTGTGTTCTCTTTCTTTCTCATGAAATTGATACTTAGGGAAACACAAATTTTAAACTCTAGAATGTGTCCTGTCACATGAATATCTTTCGCACATCGCTAATGAGGCTGCTGCTATCAAAACCATGAAGATTTGCTAATAACTAAACTATTTTCCAGTAAAAACTAGAAGCGCTGCAATGCGACGAAACCAGGTTTTTGTAATGGGCAATCAGAAATTATAGCCAATTAATTTGTTGTATGAGCAAGTTCAATCTGCAGCTTCATATAAGCTATATTCACACTAAGATTCATCAATATCCATCAATTCTAACTAAGTTGTTGGGCAGAAAAACATTTTTCTATTTTTAGGAACAGTGACCTTGATCCCACCTCCCAAGCTAGCTCTTCACATAAGCTTCCTTCGCTCTAAGTTTCATCAATATCTATCAATGCTAACTAATGTTATTGGGCAGAAACCATTTTTCTATTTTTAGTAACAGTGACCTTGACCCCACCCCCCTCAAAAGAAATTCCAAGCTTGCTCTTCACATAAGCTACTAGTACCTACACACAAAATTTCGTCAATATCTATCAATCCTAACTAAAGTTATTGGGCAGAAACCATTTTTCTATTTTTAGTAACAGTGACCTTGACCTTAGCTCCACCCCCCTCAAAAGCAATCCCAAGCTAGCTCTGTACATAAGCTACCTACACACCAAGTTTTATCAATATCTATCAATGCTAACTAAAGTTATTGGGCGGACACCATTTTTAAATTTTTAGTAACAGTGACCTTGACCTTAGCCCCACCCCCCTCAAAAGCAATGCCAAGCTAGCTCTTTACATAAGCTACCCACACACCAAGTTTAATCAATATCTATCAATGCTATCAAAAGTTATTTGGCAAAAAACATTTTTCTATTTCAAGTAACAGTGACATTGACCGTAGCCCCTTCCCACTCAAATCAATCCCAAGCTAGCTCTTCACATGCTACCTACACACCAAGTTTCATCAATATCTGTCAATCCTAACTAAAGTTATGGGGCGGAAACCATTTTTCTATTTTTAGTAATAGTGACCTTGACCTTAGCCCCTCCCCACTCAAAAGCAATTCCAAGCTAGCTCTTCACATAAGCTACCTACACACCAAGATTCATCAATATCTATCAATGCTAACTTATGTTATTGGGCAGAAACCATTTTTCTATTTTTAGTAACAGGCGACCTTGATCTTAGCCCCACCCCCCTCAAAAGCAATCCCAAGCTAGCTCTGTACATAAGCTACCTACACACTAAGTTTCATCAATATCGGTCAATGCTTACTAAAGTTATTGGGCAGAAACCATTTTTCTATTTTAAGTAACAGTGACCTTGACCATTTTTCTATTTTAAGTAATAGTGACCTTGACCTTAGCCCCTCCCCACTCAAAAGCAATCCCAAGCTAGCTCTTCACATAAGCAACTTACACACCAAGTTTCATCAATATCGGTCAATGCTAACTAAAGTTATTGGGCAGAAACCATTTTTCTATTTTAAGTAATAGTGACCTTGACCTTAGCCCCTCCCCACTCAAAAGCAATCCCAAGCTAGCTCTTCACATAAGCAACTTACACACCAAGTTTCGTCAATATCTATCAATCCTAACTAAAGTTATTGGGCAGAAACCATTTTTCTATTTTTAGTAACAGTGACCTTGACCTTAGCCCCACCCCCCTCAAAAGTAATCCCAAGCTAGCTCTTCCCATAAGCTACCTACACACCAAGTTTCATCAATATCTATCAATGCTAACTAAAGTTATTGAACAGAAACCAATGTTTGACGACCGCCCGCCCGCCCGCCCAACGACAACCTCATTCTAATAACCCGGTTTTCGTTGAAAACCTGGTTAAAAATTAAAGAGCAAAACAATGTAACCAGTCTTTTAGTTTAGTGTTAGCCTGTGTGACCTTGGCCGTTTTCAAGATCATTGGTAGTGTTGTATAAAGGAATACTGTCTGAATATCCTGAACAGACAGATGAATTTTACATGATTTCTCTTTAATTTATGAGGTAGGTCCACTCACCTGTTCCTTAAGTTTAGCGTTGGCCTGTGTAACTTCAGCCATCTTTTCCAGTTCCTTGGTCGTGTTGAACAGATGTGACTCCTTCTCCATCAGTCTCTGTAATAACATACACCTGTCCTTAACATAATTTAATAGAAATCTATTTGTAGCCATCGATTGAGAATCAGCTATGACAGCAACAAAATATTCTTTTAATCACGTAAAATTATGTTTTATCGGCCTGATACTAGCTCGTATTGACAGTTCTGGTGCTCTTTTGAAGAAATACTGTATTTGCCGATTTTGTGTCCGTCTTGTGTCTAGTCCCTTTCACAATGTTGTTTATTTTGTTCTGAAAAATTGGCCTAATGTCCCTACCTGTTCAAGTTTGTCTTGCTCTTCCCTCTGTCTAACCAGCAAAGTGTTAAACTCCTTCTTGGCATTCTTCAACTCTTCATTTTCTCGTAGGCAAGAGCTGAAAGACATACATAAATATTCATATGTTTGTGCAGTTTTATATCACAAATTAGAATATGGTGGTATAGGTGTCCATCTCGCACCCAAGAAGTTGTGGGTTTCAGCCCCTTTTAGGGCACTAGCTTACAGCCTCTTAAAACGGAGACCAGTTTGAGTTCTTTCACCAAGATAAAGGACTGGAAAGTCATTTATAACTTCTAATAAAGATAAAATAACCTTAGAACTAATTTCAGGAAAAATGATGGATCATGCTGTGTATATAACTATTGACATCTTAAATGTGTACATCAATATCATTACATTTACTATGGTTTTCTAGTTATGGCATCAATAAAGATTTTTAATGATGACAACAACAAACAGACAAAGACCATGCCACCAAGACTTTAACAATATCTCATTTTTTTTCATTTAAAAAACAGACAATCTTAAAAGTTGAAATTGTACATAAACAACTTTGGCACTTTGAAACAGTCATACCAGACCAAACTTAAAACAGGCAAAACCCTATTAATTGGACATGCTCATGTTTTGGCACATTTTCCCCCCTCAGTTGTGCACTTAAATTATAACATCTTTGATACCAAAATGACAGAGATATACTTAAAAGTATGAAAAATATTCTGGTTGTTGCGAACTCACGCCCGTACAGTCAATCACCTAATGATTTTCCACATTAGTCATACAAAAAAAAAACTTTAAAGAGACTTAACTGATCTCTTCTGGCTCAAACTCTTGTAAATCCAGTGTGTTATGTAAACTTAATCATATCTTTATCAAAGCCAAGCCATACTTAAGTTGTAGATGTTTCTCAAATGTTTCGGAATCCCGTTCAGCCTTGAGCTGACCATTCTCAGTCTCCAAAAGCTTAATGTTCAGCTCCTGGTCCTTGAGCTGGTGGTCCTTCTGCTGTAACTGGTCAGTCTAAAATTAAGATTAGGTGAGTATGTAGTTTCACTGACTGTGCTAAGGCTAATAAAGATATTTTGGTAAATTTGTAGTTTGTTGCCGTGGAGCACTGTGCCTCTTGATCAGTCTCTTTAAAGGGACTTGATCATTGTCTTGAAAAACTAATCTTTCTGAGAAAGAAATTTTAAAATTCAAATATGACCCACACCAATTACTCCACACTTTCTTGAGGAGATATTTATAACTCACTACAGTTATGCAGATATTTTAGTGTATTGTAATACCTCTAGATAGGTAATATTTCAATCCAGTTAGTCAACTGTGTTTTAAATTGTTAAAAGTATATGTACACAGTAGTGTTAGAAATGTGGTCCAAAAATGAAGGCTAACAAATAAATGACATATTCAATTTTCTAGCTACATAATATAATATGCCATTTTAAACTTGAAGGAAAATATTAAAGAAATTCAGATTAATACGAACCATGGCAGCATTCTGTTCCTCCAACATGTTTGTATGGGCAATTTTCCTCAGTAGTCGCCTGTTCCTCTTGGCATGCTGGTCACGCTTGTGACGTTCATACATCACCTGGTTGTGGAGCAACGTCAACTGGCCTCTTAGAATACTGATTTCATCAGCTGGAGGGACCCCTATTTAGGATAAAAAAAAAATTATGATATAGTTTACATTCATTGATCACAAATGTGATGCTTATAAATCACTTGGATGTGGGGTAACATCAACTGGCCACGTAGAATACTGATATCATCTGCTGGTGGAAGCATACAAAAAACAATTTGTAACAAAAAAAGTGTGCGTATTTATGCTTGTGACGCTTGTGCATTATTTGGTTGTGAGATTACATCAACTCTCCTGCCTCAAAGAATACTGATCTGACCTACTTAAAGATTGAAAGAAACAGGTTACTTAGTTATTATACACAATCTTTAACTATTTGGTTCTTCTCCATAAAGTCTGCCAAATTATTAAATGTTTGTTTAAGCATAGGCTATTTAAGCATATACACATAACAAATCAATTGGCCAGAAACGTATTTCATAGGGCCCCCCAAAAAGATTGTAAAAAATGAATAAAAATAACAAGTTTGACCAGTTCATATAGAATTTAATGCTATTCTCTTGTAAAAAAAGGACAACAAAGAAAGCATATGGTTCATAGCCATCTCCACATCATTGTTTCATTCTTGTTCACATCACCCTATTTATACCGGTAATGTACTATATAAAACCCAATCTTACCCCCAAAGTGTGTCCAGTTGGTATCTGTAGTCGAGGGCATTGGGATTTTACTCAGCTCTTTGGCGTGAATGTCCCGACCCAGTTCAATGTGTCGGTCCAGTAGCTCAGGCGGGGAATAGGTCGTAAAAAAGGCAGGAGCTGTTTCTGAAAATACGCTCCAGACATTGTTTTTAAGGTTATGAATGTTCAATTTGTTCTCAATCTTTTCAAACTACTTGTCTCTATTGAATTGTTATTATTATTGCTGTAATATTGTGAATTTTGTTAAAGGTAATGCTTCATACAAACTTACTACAAATCTCCTGATATTGTTGTCTAAATCATCTACCTACCAAACAGGTACATGTATTTATAGCATTCCTTCTCAAAGTTGGAAGTAGTGAGGAAAGCCTATGGATTTTTAACAGCTATTATTTCAAGAAATGAAATGCAGCACAAGATTTTGTTGATGATGCCAAAACTGACACCAAAAGTAATACCTATTTGCGGCCTGAAAAAGGCCATGAAAATAACCTTATAAGTATAAAGCAGTACCTGACTGATTGTCCTGCACTTTTCCCCCACATTTGGTGCACACATTTGCAGCTGGTAGATTGAGAAGCTGCTTCAACATCCCATACACCCCCTGGTCTGCTGTTGACTGATGACTTACCCCACCCACCCGTGCTGACATGTGACATGGGGTAACAGTCACCTGACTTTGCTGGGTGGTTGTGACAGTGACCTGAAAACAGAGTGAGTTTGAAACTATGTTTGGTGATTTTTTTCAGTTTACTTCAATTGCATCACTTAAATAGCCTACTGAATTCGGCTCCAACAAAGGGTAAATGTGTTACCACATCAAAGCTGGATTTCCGTCACAATGTTTTTTCCTTGATTTGACCTAGCCAAAAGATGACCTGTTGACAACTTACCAAAATGGACAACTTATCAACCATTTCAACAATTTACTGCTGATCAAAACAGCGTGTCAGGAAAACAGTCTTTGGTTGTTTGTTATTTGTAGGGATGCAAACGAATGGCAAAATTGATATTCGAATATTCGGTAATTCTTTCGAACGAATATTCGATTACCAAAATACATCTTTTAAAAGTTGTAGTAAACTTTTATAATATTCTCTAAAGTAATAGCCGGGGCATTTTAGCTTTTCCTTGTCGTAATAACTACGCGTGGCGGACCCTGAATAACACCAAATGAGCCTCTGAAATTCTTCATTTCAGAAAGACAAAAAGTCATACTTTATCAACAGAGAAAAATTAACAAAAACTTTTTATTAATATTCCTCTGTCTTCATATTTGTAAACAACGTGAACCTAGATGGATTTTTGGTCAAATGGCGTTATGTGCCAATTGAGAGTCTCCGTAGGACGAGCAGCCTCGTTCTGGGATTGACCTATAATATATAAACTACGGAAAAACTAAACCAACTTGGGAACTAGTCTATTTTAGATTTTCTTAATTGGTAGAAGCAATTTACCTAAAATAATTGGATTTTTTTCTGTCACTTGTCGTTTTCTGTCACTCCCCGTGTTTTTACATTAAGCTAGTTATTGTAAAAACACGGGGACTATTTATAGTACCCGACGATACCCTTCTCAAAAAAAAATACACTTTTTACCAAAACGCGCTTAAAACGCACTAAAAAGTGTATTTTTCCTGCGTTTTTCTGAAAAAGTGTATTTATTCTGCGTATTTTTATGAATAACTGCGTAATATGTGTATCTTTTCTAAATAAGTGTATTTTTTCTGCGTCTTTTGTTAACTGAAGTGCGTTTTTTGTCTGAATAAGTGCGTCTTTTCTAACAGAAGTGCGTTAAAAGTGAATCTTTTAGGTTTTTGTTTTCAGCAGAGTGCGTTTTAAGTGGATCTTTTAAGGGAAAAGTGCGTCTTTTATTTTGTTTCTTTTTTTACCAACAATAAGTGCGTTTTAAGTGCGTCTTTTATTTTGATATTTTTCTGACTACCAGTAAGTGCGTTTTAAGTGCGTCTTTTTGTTAAGAAGTGAATCTTTTACTTTTTTTAATATTAATGTGAATCATGCCCTTCTCAAAATAACATTTATGAAATACACACATAAATACAAGAATATGAATGAATGAATAAATCAACCAGTAAATAAGCATTTTATTATTGATCAATATACCTTTAAAATAAAAAAAATAAAATAATGAAATAAAAAGAAAGATTATTTTAAAAATCAAAAATATATTATAATTTCTTATTTATTGTGTAATCAAAAGAACACATTTTACTTATAGGCAAGAATCAATTGCATGTAATTATAACATTTATAGAATTATTATTCCTTAAGTTTCTTGTAATGCCACTACCAAATTCTTTGTCATTTCTTTTCCAATTTTACAACATGCATGATAAGCCTGATCTTATCTGATTGTACCAAGGACCAATTAAATCTCAGCATTTAGGGAGCCAATTTCAAATCAAAGCTACTGGTATCCATTTTGTTGGGATTTCATTAAAAGAATATTGATGATGTTTTAATTAATAAATGGATTTACACCAATTAAAACAAATTAATATTAAAGGGATTAGTGAAATAAAATAATGATCATTAGATCAGGTAAATATGAACTATGATTAGAAACATGACAATACCACTATTGGATGATTTGTGATAAACTGACATGTGAAAGCACTCAGGTCATGGTATGTATTCTTTATTTCAGTTGTTAATTTCACTGTTATGACACTTGACTACTTGTGGGACTTTTGTTTGTCAACTTTCAATCTAGTGCACATATTTTAATAAATAACAATGCAGATAGTAGCTGGAAGTAGGATTATTGGTCCCAGATAGTAGATGTAGTTTTAAAACTCTATGAAGATGCACTTGTTTTTATCCTTATATATGTTAATATAATATTAACATATTAAGCAGAAATTGCCATGTTTCCATAAATATGCACACTAGCACCTTTAAAGTTATACAAATGATTACAGTGTTGGTTTTTGGAGGGGTCATAAAACTGTCATCTTCCACATGGCTTACCAGTTATTGGAAACTGGCCAAATTGGGTCAATCAATTTAAGTACTAATAAAGTCATTACTTATTTAAAATATGATACCCTGTTTTATTCCAGAGCTGTCAGGAATCTCTAGATTTGACAAAAATATAACAAAAGATTCCTGAGACTGTCATTTTCCAATTTGTAGCTTACAGTTTCATGATTTTCTATCAATTATTTTTGCCACTGAGTAAAAGGTTATTTTATTATTGCTAAATTTTACAAATATGTACTTGTTTGTCTGACTGTAAATACATTATGTCCAGTTACAAGGTGTCATGTTAAATTAATTATGAGATTTTTTTTTTATATATGTAACACAAACTCATGTTTAGGAAATTTAAATGAAACAAAATCAGTATTTATTTATTCAAATGTGTTCTATTTTTGATGGTTCAATATATTTATATATATATATATATAATATATTAAAAGTGTCCATTTTTAATTTTTGCAAAAATGGACACTTTTAATGCAGGTAAAATGCACCTGAGTGAATTTGTGCTCTTTTTTAACACAGAAAAATGCTCTTTTAAAGCAGAAAAAAAATGCACTTTTAACGCATTTTTTTTTCATAAAATTTGGGTGCAAAAGATTCACTTTTAATCAGTAAAAACGGATGTGCGTTTTAAGCGCGTTTTTTAGGGATCAAAACGCACTTCTTTACTGAAGTGCGTTTAACTGCGTTTTTAACCCAAAAATGCGCACTTAAAACGCAGTTGAGTGCGTCTTTTCTAGAAGTGCGTTTTTACCTCCAAAAAGCGAACTAAAAACGCACTTTCAAGAAGTGCGCATTCTTTCTAAAAAAAACGCACTTAAGTGAGTTTTAACTGCGCTTTTTGGAGGTAAAAAACGCACTTTCAGAAAAGACGCACTCAACTGCGTTTTAAGTGCGCATTTTATAAAAAAAAAACGCGGTTTAAACACACTTAGTGCGTTTTTTTTGTGTACGTTCGTTTTAAGTGTATTTTTTTTTGTTAAAAAACGCACTTAAAATACGCTCAAGTGCGTTTTAGTGCGTTTTTTGTAAAAAAAACGCAGAAAAAATACGCTTAAGTGCGCTTTTCTGTTCAATTTTATTCACTTTTTAAGCACTCGGTAAGAAAAATACGCTTAAAACGCAGTGCCAATACCGCTGCTTTTAACGCGCGTTTTCTGCACGTTTAACGCGCGTTAAACGCGCGTTTTCCGCACTTTTTTGAGAAGGGTATGTCCCTAAATGATACATGCCGCGTGTTTAGTGTATTGTCATCACATTCACACCTCTGGCATTATGGGCCAATCGTTGTTTAAACAAGACAAACGAATCTTAAATACAACAACATA